>NC_049255.1:28516014-28819709 GCF_011100685.1 Canis lupus familiaris
ATTATGCCCAATTAGATTTGATGACTTTATTTCCTAATTTTGTTTAGCAATGATTTTATATTTAAACCCAAGCCTCATAATTTTTTTTCACACGATATCTCTATTTCTTTTTTTTTAATATCTCTATTTCTGAGAACTTTGTATTCAATATTCTCCACTTAATTGCCTGTATATTCAATACTAACCATTTTGTTCTAGGAGGAATAGTAGGTGTTATCTTTTATGAATTCTTACATATTTGAGACTGCCTGGCTATTTTATTCATGTTTTGGTTATACATTTTCTACCTATATAATAAAGATTGTTGAAATATAACTGAGAGCAAAATGCAAAACATATGACTATATGGCTTGATGTTTTTTTCAGATTAAACGCATGTGAATAGTATATTTAGATAAAGGAAAGTCCTTTGTTAGCAATCCAGAAATCCCTCCTGCTCCTTTCAATTCACTACTTGTACCTTTCTATCTGAAGATAAACACAATCTTGAATTGTAACACTGTGCATTTGTTTTTCTTATTTTTAAACTTTTAAAAATTAGTATAATGTAGCATATTCTCTTTTGTATTTGGACTTTTTATTCTCAATATTATGTTGAGATTTTTCCATACTGCTATATGTAGCACATTTATTCATTCTCATCACTCACAATGTTTCATTGCACAAATATAACATAATTTATTTAACCATTCAACTGTTTCTGACAGCATTGTTACCAGTTTGGGACTATTATGAATTGTGCAGTCAGAAATATTTCTGCACATATCTTTTGGCGAACATATTTAAATATTTCTATTTAGCAAATTTGGTCATAGAAATATGTGCATATCCAGCTTTCGTTGATACTACTAAGCAGTTTCTAAACTATTTGAACTGGTTTACTCTTAACCTTCAGTATATGTGAATTCAAAGTTATTTTATCTATCATCTATCTATTTGTCTTAGCAGTTCTGGTAGGGGTAGAGTAATACTTTGTTTCCTTTTTTAAAAAATTTGTATCTACTCTATGACTAATGAGATTTAGAAATACTTCATACTTTTATGGTATATCTTTTTTGTTATTATTAGATACCTCTTCAGTACTATTTTTCCCACTTTTTAGGTCTTTTCTCCTATGACTTTTAGAAATTAGCTATATTTTCAGGATACAGGTTTTGGGTTGGATAAATATATTGCAAAGATCTTTTCCCACTCTGTAGCTTGTGTTTGTACTCTTTTAATAATGAGTAATCCTTCATGAGAAAAGATTTTAGTAATCCTTCATGAGAAAGGATTTAATCTTAAAATTCAATTTATCACTTAATTTCTCAATTGTTTAAACAATTTGCATCCGGTCTTAGAAAATTTGGCTGCTCCCTTATCATGGAAGTATCATCTTACCTCTCCCAGGATCTTTAATTTTACCTTTCACATTTGCAGCTACAAATCATGGAATTAATACTGTATAATGTTAGATGGAAGCCAAGATTATTCTTCCCCCATAGAAGAAATACAGTTCGCCTAACACTATTTATTGAAAAGGCCAGTATTCCTATAAACCTTTGGAACATTTTCTTATGTGTATATATCTGTATATGTATGGTTTCTTGACATTTTATTCCATATTATTAATATGCTTTGGTCAGCTGTCTCAGTTACTTCAGACTTCTGATTTTGATAACCATAAGTATAGGTCTTCCAACTTTGTTCTTTAAAATTCTCTTGGCTGTTTTTACACTTTTGCTCATATTTCATTTTCCTCAAGCATGTATGTGTGTAATTCTTACATATGTGTTCTACACACATACACACAAATAGATAATAGATCTAGATAATGACTTTGACACTATTATAACAATTTAAAATATATTTTCTAATTGTTTATTGATGGTCCATATAAATATGATTTCTGTTCCTTTAGGAATTGAATTACTCTATCTGACTGTCTATATGAATGTTTGCATATATCTACACACACATATATATATATATATATATATATTATAAACACAATCAGGTTCTAAGTAATGGGTTTCATTTATTCCATATTAACCTTAACAACTCATATCTCTGGCAGCCCGGGTAGCTCTGCGGTTTAGTGCCGCCTTCAACCCAGGGCCTGATCCTAGAGTCCCGGGATCAAGTCCCACATCGGGCTCCTTGCATGGAGCCTGCTTCTCCCTCTGCCTGTGTCTCTGCCTTTCTGCCTCTCTCTGTGTTTCTCATGAATGAATAAATAAAATCTTTAAAAAGAAACAAACTCATATCTCTTCCCTTAAAGATTTATTTATTTATTAGAGAGAGAGAGAAAATGTGTTTAAAGGAGGAGGGGCAGAGGGTGAGGGAGAGGATCTCAAGCAGGCTCCCCACTGAGCATGGAGCTGGACACAGGGCTTAATCCCAGGACCCTGAGATAATGGCTTGAGCTGAAATCAAGAGTCAATCACTTAACCAATTGAGCCTTTTGCTGGTGCTCCTCATATCTCTTTTTTTGCACAAGAATCTCTGGTACACTGTTTAATATATGGTGATAGAAGGCATCATTGCTATTTAAAAAAAATAGCAGAAAAGCCTTTCAATATTTTCATATTACATAGAATTTTATATAGAAATTTTGTACATATCTCTTACCATATGAAGTTCACATCTATTATAAATTTTATAATTTCCACTTATGTTGATACCATATTTTAAAATTTATTGCAGCTATTATATTAACATTGTTAATTATTAAACAAGCCTTACATTCCTGGAATATTCATATTATGGTTGTATTTGTTAAAACATACAGATATTATTATTGACTAGATAATCGACTATTATATTTTAAAATGGATTTTCTTATCATATTTAAGAATGTATTAGTCTGTAATGCTCTTTCCTCTTAAGAGCTTTGACAGGTTTTGGTATCAAATGTAACTTGGCCTTATGAAAATATTTGGTAAGTATTTCCTCTTTCTGCTAATCCCTGTGAAAGCAAATATTTTAAAATATTCTCCAGTGAAACTACTTGGGTGTGAAATTAACTTTATGAGAACATAAATACTGCATGTATTTTCAAAGAATGTGTATTTGGCAGTTGAATGCAGTGTTCTACATGTGTCAAGTTCATTTTCCATTATTTTGTCTAAACTATATTCTTGTTATTTTTTTAGATTATTCAAACAAGTGTTTGAGAGAGTATTATTCAAATTTTGTTTATGATGGTAGATTTATCTATTTCTCCTTTATATCTGCCAAGTTTTTCAATATTCTACTGATTATTAAATTCATTAAAAATTTGTTCTTAGGGCAGCCTGGGTGGCTCAGCAGTTGAGTGCTGCCTTCAGCCCAGGGCCTGATCCTGGAGACCCAGAGATCGAGTCCCACATCAGGCTCCCTGCATGGAGCCTGGTTCTCCCTCTGCCTGTGTCTCTTCCTCTCTCTCTCTCTCTCTCTCTGTCTGTCTCTCATGAATAAATAAATAAAATCTTTTTTAAAAATTGGTTTTATAATTATGTACCTAATTGGACATTATCTTATTATGAAATAATCCACTATCTCAAAATCTATGTAGTCTGATATGAATAGAACTACTATCTTTCTTTTGTTACTGCTTACATGATATATCTTTTCCCATCATTTTACTTTCAAATTTTCTTTATCTTTATACTTAAAATGTGTCACTTTAAAAAGCAATATTTTAAAAAATTTGATCTTCAATTCTTTGTCTTAATGTCTATAATTTATTCAAATATAAAAGATTAGACCTGGATTTACTTTTATTTTTTTAAAGATTTTATTTATATATTCATGAGTGACACAAAGAGAGAAAGAGGCAGAGACACAAGAAGAGGGAGAAGCAGGCTCCCTGTGGGGAGCCTGATGTGGGACTTGATCCTGGGTCTCCAGGATCACACCCTGGGCTGAAGGCAGGCGCTAAAGCGCTGAGCCATCCAGGGATCCCTAGTCCTGGATTTATATTTGTCCCATATGTTCTATGTTCAATTTTTGCTTCTTTTAAAAATATTTTTCTCTTATTAATGTGTTGTTTATACATTATTTTACTGTTAGTTTAATGAATAGTCTAAAAATAAAGATATACATTTTTTACTTATTAAAATCTACTATCAAAATCACTTTCACCATTTCCCAGATGATAGAAGAAGCTAGAAATCTTTATTTGCCTTCTTATTTTGTACAATTTTGCTGTGTATTTTAATACAATATACATTTTAGTTCTCACTTCTTCCCATCTACTAAAAATATGATTTTTTTAATGCCACTTTCTTATGAATCTTGGTGTCTTTTTCAAGAAAGCCCTGTAGGTAAACAATCACTTTCATTCACCAGGAGGATACCTGGGTAGCTCAGTGGTTGAGCGTCTGCCTTAGGCTCAGGGCATGATCCCGGAGTCCTGGGATTGAGTCCTGCATCAGGCTCCCTGTGGGGAGCCTGAATCTCCCTCTGTCCATGTCTCTGACTCTATCTCATTATTATATAACCGTTTTGGTTTCCCAGTGCTCTTTATTTCCTTCAAATCTCTATGCTTTTCCATCTGCTATAGTTTTCCTTATGATAAAGAACCCCTCACTCCAGAATTCTTCTTACTTTATTTACTAAAATTCCTTAGATTTTCTTTTATTTGTGGATATAGGATTTTAGGTTCTGATTTTTTCTCAGTATTTTAGAGTAATCTTTTGTTTTTGAACTTTCTTTTGTAATGTTGGCTCTCATTCTTATTTTGTTCATTTGAGACTATGTCCTGCCTTACTTCTTGTTGCCTCACCTCTTGCTCCCTTACCCCTGGACTTACTAGAAATGCATTCTGTGTTTTTTGACGGTAGGCTGATTATATCTGATTAAATAAGGCTTATTTTTTCTTAAGTGACACTCTAGGCTTTGGCTGCAGCATTGATTTGTTTAATTAGAAAAGATAAAAGCAAGACAGATTCATAATGAACCTATACAAACAACTGTATTTCCATAGAAAGAGGTTCAGTAAAATATCTGTTTGTATAATTCAAATATTCTTTGTTTAGTGAGAATCAGACACCATTCAAAAAAAAAAATTCTCATCAGTTTACAGAGCATAGTATATACCACAGTAGTTCTCAAGCTTTTTGGTGGTAGCTTTACAATCTTAAGTATTTCTGATAATTCCAAAGAGCTTTTGTTTATATAGGCTATATTTATCAATACTTACTATATAAATAGTAAAATAACAATAAGTCCAGTAATTAAAACGAAATATCTTTATGAAAAAAACTGTTACCCCAAAAAGGAAATTAGTAGGAAGAGCAATATATACACTTTTCTTGTAAATTTTAATGTCTCTTTTAATAGAAAACAACTGGATTATCCTGTTTCTGCATTGTATCTATTGTAATATTAAAGATTGTATAGCTTTTAGAAAACTCTTCTATACACCTAAAATGGCATACATGTGATAAACAGACTCCTTGAAAGTGTCTCCATGATCACTGAGGGTTACATAGTATAAGAATAAAGAGAAAAGAATTTGTTATATATCCATCAGGAAACAGATCCACACTGGTATTTAAAATAAAAAGCATTTTATTTTATTTGAAAAGCATTCAAAACAAATAATAGCTGTTAAAGATTAGCTCACTTGATTAATAGAGGATCATTTGCCTGCAAAACAATACTTGACTGCTTATCTAATCAATATGGTAATAAAATATTGTAGCATAAATGTAGAAGTTTATCCAACTTTATAAAGACGACCAGTTCAGAACTGAGGAAACTAAATCTGTTTAAAAAAAGAATCAAGAACATGAGGAATAAACACACAAAAAAGTATTCTGGTCAGGTATAGATTATCTGTTTCCTGGGCAGATTTCACTGAAGGTAAATGATAACATTGTAATAATTGTAATACTTCTGGATAAAGGAAGACTGGTTTTTCAAGATCAATTATTCTAATAAAAGCCAAAGTCTAATTTTGAATTAATGTAATATTTGAAAGTAAAGTACTCATAATCTCCTTTCTAAAAAAAATGATTTTCTTATGACCAAACTAATCAAAACTGGGCAAATATTGTCAAAACTTTTGGCTAGAACTTTTTTCTTTTTCCTGAAAATCAAAAGCTAATACCATAGTCTTATATATACAGTTGCATTTCTCTGTTATTATTGATTCAATTATAGTTCAAATTATCCATATTAATGATAACCTTTACCAAAATAATTGCCTTGTTCTTCACAAAAAAGTGGGTATATTAGCAAAAATCCTAGATAGTAATTTTGCTGATTAACGTAAATATATGGCACTTTTTATAGCCACAAATATCACTTTTGTAATTTCTCAAAGTGGCAAGAATGAGCACAGTCCTGAACATAGCCTAAGAACTTGTCTATTCTACAACATGTAAAAATAAGAAACAATATCTTAAAGTATATATATATTTGCATCTTATTTTATATTGAATATATTTATAAGTAAATAATATATACTATATATTATATAAAGATATAAGTATACCTTATACAAACATAAACATGTAAGTGTATAATGTAAAATATTATATTTATATATATTATATATATATTATAAATACAAATATATATTTGTATAAATATACGCAAATATATAACTATATATTATAAATATAAATATATGCATTAAAACTATGTTTAGTAACCAAAGCATCCATATTCTTTTAGAAATTACCTATCAAAAGATTATTTATTAATGAAATCAGCTTATTATTAGTCCAAGTTTTTAAATTAAGTGAGGCTTGATCTTGGAAACTGTGTTCAAGCTAACATACTAAAAGCATAGTTACTATTATTAAAATGTTTTGTAGAATAATGATTTAATTGAATTGATCATGTCATTTTACATTTTCACAGTTCTAAACATTATGTTGGATTACTGAATTTAACTTTAAAAACTCTACACATAGTTCACACTAATAAACACAAGGAAAAATATAAGATATGTGTTAAACCAAAATTATTAAAATGTCCCGGGTCATCAAGAGACTCGTGTGAATGTGAATTTGTGTGAATGTAAATGTGAATGTAAACAGGTTTTTGAGGTAGAGATTTCTGAGAAAATAATTTTTTGTATTTCTTAAAAGCCTAGTATATTAAAATGTTACTTTATCAGTTTTCTACTTACTTTTGAAATATTAGACTTATGGTAAGTACCATTATTCTCTGTTAAGCAATTAATACAGAACTCCTTGAACTTGTCTTTATAATTTATTAATATCTGCTTAAACTAGGAAAATATTTCATCTCACAAAAGGAGAGATAAAGGCTCTTATCAGTTCAAAGAGTCACAGAACTTGGAGGTTAAGTTCTATAGCCTCCATAATGGGTCAACATAAATACAGAAACATAACACTACAGCCCAGATTTTGAAGACCTGCTTACCCTTCTGGGAGGCATGGGATATTTTCTCAATTTGTTCTCCCAAACAGGAGAGCAAATTTTAAAAGATAATCAAGCAAGATTCTTCAGCAGTTCTCACACAACAGACAATGAGTCTCCGTCATTCACGCAAGGAAGACCATTAAGTAATCATATCATAATACCAGATTCCGAATTTTTGCTGCCACCAACAAAAAAATAATTTATTAGTCCCAAACAAACGAGAACCTGAACCAAACTTGATCTAGAACTGGAATCAAGGTAAAAAACAAAGCCAGGAAAAAGAACAGAAACTAAAAGTCATCAAGGTAAAGGTCTAATGCCTCTTGGGAGTTATTCTGGACTCCAAAGCAAGATATGTGGTTAGGTGTTTTTCTCAGGTGACTCAGTGTAATTGTTTCTGGGAGGTGAGTCTGTAGAATTTCCAAAATTTTCAAGTGCAATTTCCTGAAGTTAAAAGCATGACTACCATACAAACATAATAAATGTGTTTCGATGTTTTTATTCATCCTACTCATCAGTGAAGGAACCAATAAGTTGGTAAAATTGGCTCAAAGGATGACTCAAGGGACAGAGATTTATATCCTCAAAGGATTCCTGAAAAGAATTTGATAGAAATAAAACTGTTAAATATCCTATAAGCTCTGAAAGTGAAACCCTGAAACCTTTGGGGTTATCTCTTCCACCTGACAGAAACCTGTAGGTTAACATTGAATTTCACAGTTTCAGGACTCTAATAAAATAATAAATAGTAAGATAAAACACAGGTGCATCCTCCTAGATAATTAAACTCTTGAGTGAGCCTGCTAAACAATGACATTGAAAGGACATGCAGTCATCTTCCTGTTTTATTTCCAAGATACAGATTTTTTTTTTTTCTTAACAAAGTAAAGGTAAAAAGAATCTTACCACACATAAAAGACTTAAGCAAGGTCATTCAAACACAGAAAGCAATTCATTTTAACTTTCACAATCTGGCATGATATTGTATCTTTCACAAGGAAACTATTTAATCAACTGTTAACAATCACAAATGTTAAGTGAAAATAGTGTACTTAGTGCCAGCCTACAATTTTTTTAATTAAAAATATAAATTATTAGTAAGTAGTAAATATTACAGATATAAACAACACATTATGTACACTAACATATACTTTCAAACTATTTCCTTGACTCTGAATGCAGTGGCATAAAGAAAACAGGGCAGTTTTACATTCCTATTATACTATCTTCTAATTTGGGGCCAAATATAAGAAAGATATCTTTGCTTATCATGTTTTGTTATGAAGACCTAGATTAAGCACAGAACTATAAAAGTAGAGCGCTTATATATTATCAAAAGAGGTTTATTTTCACATGATTATTATTCCTACAAGGGTTATCGTGTATTACTGCCAGCAAGATAAGGAATAAGGTTGTGAGAGTCAATAACTTCCAGAAAAGGGCCAAGCTTTTATTTATGTGGCGGAGAGAGCTAGAGAGGATCACTCTATTTTTTTTTTTTTTTCATTTTTTGACTACTTCAGTGGGCAAAATGTTTTACTTTTGTGACTGTGGATTCTGATGTAGGGGAAGGACAAGATGTCAGTTTTGTTTCTATAATACTGATAAGTGTGACAGAAAAGAAAATAGCAATCATAACAAAATTATAATATTATTACTCCTCCCTCCAAAATATTTATTGTGCATCTACTTTGGATCAGACTCTGGGGATATGGCAGTGAAGATAACAAAGTACCTGCTTTCATATAGCTTACAGTTGAGTGTTGGAGGCAGACAGTAAATAATTAAACAAGCAAACATATCTGTCAGTTATTGACAACAGCTGTCAAGGAGCACCAGAGAGTCTCCAAAAACACAGCTAAAGTCAATCAAAGTTTTATTTAGTTTGCTGCAGGAGAGGAGAGCACACTTCCAAGAAACTTTCAGAGTATCTCAATAAAGGGAGTTGGAGAGGATTTGCAGGAATTGGTATGTGCTGAATGGTTCCAGAAAGGAATTAGGGAAGTGGGTACTAGCTCTTGTCCTGACCTGGTGCCTGTGCAAGGTGTTAGAAGTAGTGTTCAGACGTGCTGGCACACAAATAACATTTCAAGCTATAGAAATAAATAAAAATCACTTCTATGGAGGATGAATATAAACAAAGAGCATTCTCAAGACTAAGCCCTAGGAGCGCTTCATAAGGAGAAGAAACATCCCATAAGGTAAGAGGAAAACCAGAGACTGCTGCTCGGAGGACAGAGTTAAGTGTTGGTAGCAAATTATTAATTTTCTTTGTTATTTGTGAGTATTGATTGAGTCTGACTCTAGAGCCCAATCGAATTATATCTTGGTAACCAGATTAGCTGGGAATGTGACTATAGGAAGAAAATGGTTTGACTCTGTTTTTCATTATTGTTGTTGCTGCTTTTTTAAAAATAGCACTTCCATACCCTGTTTAACAATTATAATTTCCGGGTTCACTAATTATATAGCAGTTATACTGACGAAGTCTCTGCTGTCATATAACCCATATGATAAATAAGTTTCAGTAATTGTCCCAAGCTATAAGTTATTTTCCATGATCATTAAGTGAGTTGCAGGACTCATGTTATGACTTCTGTCTCCAGTTGTAGCTTTTATCATTATACACTGATAGTTTATCATCACTGCCAGCACATTAGAACCATGTGTGGAAATCTTAAAATTCGGGGGCCAGGCTTCACCACCAGGAGCTCTGAATTCTTTTACTTCATTGGTTTAACTGGATGAACTCTAGAGTACATCCACTGTGAAAATCACTGCTTTAGGGATTTTTAAAGAAATGGTAGCTGGGTTGTTTTTATGGAGTTCAATTCAAGCCAACTCTAACTTTTCTGAATCAGAATTTCATAGGATAGAGTTTTTAAATATTGAGATTTAACTAGCTTCCTAGGTTATTTTTAAAAGTTTGAAAACCAAAGACATAGCAAACTTCCAAACATGGCTGCACATTTGAAATGCTTAGGAAGATTTTTAAAAATCTTGACACATGGTCCTACATACCAATTAAATCAGAATGTCTTAGGGTGGGGAACAGACATTTTTAGGTCTTAAATGTCAGTGTGCTGCAAAGTTTGGGAACCACTGGCATAATGAAGCAAGGGAAACAGGAGTGGTGCAGATAGTATGAATTGATAGAGATGAGGCTATTAAGTTTGAAACATATGACATTACTTTGACTTTTGACCTATACAATGAAAATTTCATGCAGTTTAATTTAAAATACAGTATGTCAGAGAAAGACAAATACCAGGTAATTTCACTTGTATGTGGAATTTAAGAAACAAAACAAATGATTAAAGGGAAAAAAAGAGAAAGCACACTCATAACTATACAGAACAAATTATGGTTACTAGAGGTGAGGTAGGTAGGGGGCATGGGGATTGAGAATAATTTAACATGAGCCCTGAGTGTCACTGTATTGCACACCTGAAACTAATGCTATATGTTAACTGTACTGGAGTTAAATAAAAGATCAGGAAAAAAAATAGTGTCCTCGAATATCCTGCAAAACCAATTTATTTGCTTTTCACTAAATACTTTGCAGAGACCACACCTTTATTCTGGAGAATACAGAAATGTTTTACAAACAGAAGTATAACTCTCATAATTCTAAATCCAATGTTTTTAGTCTGCCTTTAGCATTCTGGTGGAAGTCTTAAAGTTTTGTAGCACAAAACTTAGAATCATTATACTACCTTTTTCTCTATGCAAATAATATATTGCATAATTGCGTGTTTGCATTTATGTCTTTTCAGAGATTGAATTGATTTTCTAGAGGTTCAAACAAATGTTGAGTTGGGACATTTTGAACACTTTGTCCTGTGATTTAAAAACACACATTCCAAGGTCAAATTCATGATAAATAAACTAACTGAGCCAAGTGAAACTGAAAATGATGAGAAGAATTGGTTTAGCCAAATGTTACATACATTTGCCCCTCAGTGTCCTTTTGCTAATAAATCCAGAGTTTGCACTTCTGTTACAAACCTGCCCTGAATCAGTTAGCATAATGAAGATGCTTTCATCTTAAGTAGCGATGTCTCTCTGCCCCAGAAGCCGTTTGGCTCTCTGATAGGCTGAAACCGATTCAGTTTTTTTCCTGACAATGAGGCAAATGGGAGTTGCATCTGTTGTGTAGAAGACACTGGTGGAGCAGAAGTGAAACAATCTAAAATTGGAAATATGATAGGTCTGTTGAGCATAAATGAGGTTTATGTTTTTTCTTGAATTTTAAAATGTCAAAAATGAACAATGATACCTAATAAATGCAAATATATGTACAGAAAAAATATGAAATGACCTGATTTGAATGACTCAGAACAAGTTTGTGAAAAACTACTTGACTATTTTATGTAAAATCGCATTTCCTTTATACACATTACTGACTCACTATAGATATTCATGAGTGTATGTACATTTTGAGAAACCCTACCTGGGCACTATATATATATATTTTTTTCCACATGAATTGTGAGATGCAGAAATACAAGCAAATGGGGGGAAAAGTGGGGAATACAACTAATTAATGATTAAAATACACATGTTCAGTTTTAAACTCTTTCCCTCCCTCAGTAGCTTTGAGCCGTTTTATCTGGCCCAGGCTCCTATTTTTATTCATTACTTTGTTTCAAGTACTTTGAATTTCTATTTAGTCAAGATTCAATTTTTACAGCCTTTTGCATTTGAAGATGGTATGTGCTATTCATAGGATATCTTAGTCATCTCAGATGTGAGCTATTTATGGAAGCATCGCCTCATTTAGTCCAGTGTTTTTCTTTAAAAGATTTTTGAGTTGTGTTTTTCATTAGTGGCACAATTTAAGACATGTATTTTTAAATAGTACTCTCCATCAGGCACTTCTCTAGACATTTTGTATGTATTATTTATTCATTTAATAATTCTATAATAGAATAATTATTAGCTCTGATAAGAATCCAGTTAATAAGACTCAGGGAGTCCACACATTTACTCCAAGCATATTAGGTAAATCACAAAACTCAGCTTCGGAAACACCTTTATTTGACTTATATGGCCATGCTTTCCACTGGAAAGGAGAGAAAATTTAATGAAATGAGTATAAAAAGATTCTAGGCCTAACATGAAGACTGAAGATTTATAACTTCAGATAAAAAACAAAGCTTAAATGAAACAACTCTTTTTATTTTAAAAATGCAAAAAGTCTGAAAAAGTTCCATATGTTAAATCTAAATCTTTTAGTGGTAACAAATAATCACTGTGTTTGTGCACATATCTACCTATGTGTGGCAATTCACTATAAAATGTGTAATTTAACACATTTGAGATGTTACGGTCAGCCAGAAAAAAAAAAAAAACTGTAATGTCAGTTGAATGGGTCATCAAAATAGACAATTTCGAAGGGATATTTGTAGCTCATTTTTGCTATCCTGATGGGGGCATTAAGGGCATAGAGGGAAAAAATGTTATGTTTATCTGAATCATAGACCTAGTTTACCTTTGTTTTGCCAAGGCCTCAAAAAAGGTAGCATCTGGATAAAATAAAACTGGCTGTGAGGCTTCATCTTGCTAAAAGGAGAAGCATCTGGAGGAGTTGGCAAATGCTGTCCTATTCCTTCGGTGGCAACACATGCTTTGTCTATATCATTGAGCTCAGGGATGTCAAACAATTTTGAATTTCTCTTGGTTCCCAGAATCGGATGTTGTAGTAACATAAGCTTGCATAGATCAAGCAAGGAATTTGGTCAGAAGACCCCCTTCTCCACGATCACCTTAAAAAATTATTTTCTTAGAGCTCAGGAAGATGGTCCATGCTGCAAAGATACAGATAAGAATTTCTGGGGGATCCCTGGGTGGCGCAGCGGTTTAGCGCCTGCCTTTGGCCCAGGGCGCGATCCTGGAGACCCGGGATGGAATCCCATGTCAGGCTCCCTGCATGGAGCCTGCTTCTCCCTCTGCCTATGTCTCTGCCTCTCTCTCTGTCTCTCTCTGTGACTATCATAAATAAATAAAAAAAAAAAAAATTTAAGAATTTCTGAAGCTATGAGCATCATTGTTCTATCTAACTTAATACAATGAATATTTATGTAAAATTGGATTCCATGGATTTGTGAGTAGTTTTGAAAGAAGGTCATTTATGAGGTGTAAAATAATATCAATATAGGAGAACTGAGTAGTTCTGTCAATGGGATTTTTTCCTCTTGCACTAATACATGACTTCTCTATACAGATAGACTATGACAGATGCCACTTTATCCACTGATACTGGACAACACGACTTACACATTCTTTCATTGATTCATTTATTCATAAGGCAACAAGCATTTACATAGTACCTACTATATTCTAGGACTATGCTAATGAACATAAATGTATATTTGAATGAGATCTGTAATATCTATGATCTAATTCCCTTCCCATTCAGGAAAGGGAAGACTGACCACATATACATAAAATAATTTCTGATTAGAATTTTTAAAGTATTTTATTTATTTATTCACGAGAGACACAGAGAGAGGCAGAGACATAAGTATAGGGAGAAGCAGGCTTCCTGTGGAGAGACTGATATAGGACTCAACCCCAGGACCCTGGGATCATGACCTGAGCCAAAGGCAGATGCTCAATCACTGAGCCACCCAGCTGCCTCCTGATTAGAATTATGAAGATGTTAATAAAACATATTGTTATAGAAAATTATCATCCAAGGCCCCCCTGGGATATGACCTCTAAGCTGAGTTTAAAGGGACTTCTCCTAGGATTGAATCAGTAAGATGAAAGTCCCTGAAGTGAAAAGGGGTTTAAAGTTTTTACAAAGAACTGAGAGGGAGTTAGAGAAGGTATAACAGGATGGAGAGGAAGGTGAGAGCCGTGTTATGGAATGAAGTTAGAAAGTCTGACACTGGGATCCCTGGGTGGCGCAGCGGTTTAGCGCCTGCCTTTGGCCCAGGGCGCGATCCTGGAGACCCGGGATCGAATCCCACATCGGGCTCCCGGTTCGTGGAGCCTGCTTCTCCCTCTGCCTGTGTCTCTGCCTCTCTCTCTCTCTCTCTCTCTCTGTGTGTGACTATCATAAATAAATAAAAATTTAAAAAAAAAAAAAAGTCTGACACCATCAAGACGGGTGTTGTAGACCAGGTCAAGGCATTTATGTTTCATGATGAAAGCAGTAAGGAGCTGCTGAAGTTTTTAAACAAGTGAAATTATTTGGTTTATATTTTTAAAATGTTACCATGGTTGCTGTGTGGAGAATTAGCTCTGGATCATGAACAGGCCAGGGAAATCTGTTAGAAAGCTATTTCAGTAGTTAGAGGAGCTATAGTGGTAGTAGCTGAGGAAGTGGAAGAGGATGAGTTTGAGATAGGTTTGGGGAAAACTTGGAGGAACAGGAAAAGCATTTGCTAAGTGTGTGTTGCAGGGAAGGGGGAGGGTCTCAACAAATGAAATGGATAAAGAAATCCCTTAAATTTTGATTTCTAGAACTGGGTAAAGATTTGGGGGATATTCAACACTTTACACAGTAGGGAGAGGCTAGCTATCATGGGAAGCAGAGAAGTTCAAGGGACATGGTAGTTCTGAATTCAAAATGGTGATTCCGAGGTGTTTAGAGCCTGAAGAAGAGTAAAAGAGCTCAGAACCAAGCTCAGTTGTAGCACAGAATAGAGAGAGTAATGTGAGTAGTGCAGGGGAGGAGTAGCCAGAGAGGTAGGAGAAGAAGCAAAGCAAGTGAGTGCCAGGAAACTTAAGAGCGAAGAATGTTTTTGATGGGTGGGGTGATCACCTCTGTCAAATGTGGAGAAGTTCAAGATTAAAGAACCTAGGGGTGCCTGGGTGGCTCAGTCACTTAAACATCTGACTTCTATTGGGTCATGATCCTGGAATCAAGCCCCACCAAGGGCTCACTGCTCAGTGAAGAGTCAGCTTCTCCCTCTCTCTCTGCCCCTTCCCCTCCCCGACTCCCCTCATGCTCCGTCACTCTATTAAATAATAAAAACCTTAAAAAAAAAAAAAAAGATGAAGCCTGTGTTGAAATATATTCAGTTTCTTTCATATTATAAAAAAGTCTTATTCACTATATTTCATGAAAGGGAAACTTTTTCATTCAATATTTGCTTAATTCTAAAATAAGTGCTCTCAATAGATATAACATTTTTTGCTTAGAAATTCTGGAAACAACTACTAAAAGCTTTATCAGAAATACAAAAGACTCTATAATGAAGTTATATGATAACCCTATTTAAGAAGCAAATTTAAACAAATTAAAAAAAATCAAGTTCCTTTATAACTGTAGAATTTGTCAAATTTCACTTAAAAATGTCATAGAAAAAAAGTACAGCCTTACTCCTCTGCTTTCTTGATGCACAAGAGAAAATTGAAATAGAAAAAACAGATTTCTAAGCCTTGTTACAACATGAGAGAATAAAAACGAAATCAAGAGTTGCAATTGGAAGTAAAAGAAAAGACAAATTCACCACTAGTGAGGGTTTAGCTGTAAGGAGAGTAACTTAATTTCCTGTTAAAAAAATACAGGCTTTTATTTAGGTTTGTATATGCGATTGTTTTGTGAATTTAAAAAAATAACAAATGAAGCAATAGAATTCTTGGTAATCTACTGAAAACTGGTGTTTTTCAAAGCCGTCCATTTAACTGTCCTTTGATAAGTATGTAACCACAGCAAGATCCTGAGTTGAACCATAAATCTAAAGCATGTTTAATTTAAAACAAAATTTGTACTTGGTAAAGAATAGAAACGGCAACTTTTATTTCTATATGGTGCTATACATAATTTATAACAACCTTAAGGCAGTTGCAACACCTGAAATTAAATAGGAAATGAAATTATTCCCCGAAGGTAGGGGAGGTTGATGTTAGAAATGAATTTAAAAATGCGTACACAAATAGTTTATACTATTATTGTGTACATTACTCAGCAGCTGTGACCTCATTACAAATCCCTCATTGTGTTTCTCAGAATATTACTTTAACCTCTTTGAGGATGTTTCTCATACACCTTATGTTGCTCTTAGAATAACATGTTTTTATGGCAAACATGGCTAGTTGCTATTATAATAGACCAACAATATCTTGATTCCCTTTAGTGCGGCTGAAGTAGTTTATCTGTTGGGAATGGTATCAAGTATCCTTATTACTAAATACTACTCTTTCGAAGAACACATGATGAAGTTGGTGGGTTCAACCACTCATTTGATAAATACAGAAAGTGTCTACACCAGGTACCCATCTAGATGTTAGGGATCTATTTGTGATCTAAACAAACACCCTCGCCTTCATGAAGTCTATAAATATCATACATATCCAATGAAGAAAGAAACGAAAAAAAATCAAGAAAATAGATGGAATAAAACTGTTAGCGTCTGATTAATCTTCTCTTTGCTCATACTCACACGAGTATCTCTTTGCTCATATCTCCTACAAGTATCCTGTGGACTAATACTATACATATCCTACTCAAATCCATTACCATTTAAAAAGTACAGATTTTTAAAAATCTGCATTTTGTAACTACTTTGACTCAATACTTTACAGACTTACTATGTTTGCTTTCCTGTGATCTGAGGAACAATGATGAGCATGACTATTGGGGTCCCTGCCCTCATGCATATAGTTTATAGGCTAAAGGGTAAGATGCTCTGATTTCATACCCCCACACACTGTGGTTAGAAAAAATACATGAAAACTAAAGAAGTGATTTGGTACTAATAATACCTAAAAGTCTAATGTAACTTGATTCATTCTTCCACACACCCCAGGTGTACCTCCATCGTGCCGAATATAAACATTTCTGAACGTTCCTTTCCATTACTCTGGTCTTTATATTGTTTTGTGCATTATTTCCTCTCATGCAAGCTCCTGCTGCTTTTATCCTTCCAAGAAATCTCTACCTTTCCCACTGGAGCTTTGTACAGTGCTAAAAAACAAAACAGAACTTATAGCTCTTCTGTTTTTCCTCTCATCCACTTCTCATGAAGTCATTATCTTTGCCTCCATACTCTAAGTTTTGAAAGTTTTCTGAGCAATATCTATGGACCCATCAGAAGCTTTAGGATCTTAATTCTTTGACTTCATCATCTTTAACATTCAGACATTTGGGGGCACCTGGGTGTGTCAGTTAAGTGTCTGCCTTTAGCTCAGTTCCTGATCCCAGGGTCCTAGGATCAAGTCCCCCACTTCTCAGGGTTCCTGCTCAGTGGGAAGCTTACTCCTCCTCTCCCCCTGCTTGCTGCTCCCCCTGCTTGTGCATGCTCTCTCTCTGTCTCAGATAAATGAAGTCTTTAAAAAAAAACAGAATGATCAGCCATTTTAAATATATTAGAACCTGTGATTATAAGTCTGTAGCTGAAGCCTGCTTCTCTTCATGAATTTGTTCAACCATCACCCACTCTGCAATCTAAACCAATAAATGGCCTCATCTTTTCTGCATTTATTTACCTTGTCTTCTCGCATTCGATAATCCAGCTCATAAATACCAAACCTAGACACTTATTATCATTTATTCACTGTCCCTGCCACTGCCCTAGACCTTGTCTCCATAATCACTGGAATTAGCAATGCTATTATTAAAAATACCAAAGAGAGGAAGTGAAGTAATTAGTAAGATTAGTTCTTACTTCTTCCCATCTATTAAAAAGATGATTTTTTTAATGCCACTTTCTTATGAATCTTGGTGTCTTTTTCAAGAAAGCCCCGTAGGTAAACAATTACTTTCATTCACCAGGAGGATACCTGGGTAGCTCAGTGGTTGAGCGTCTGCCTTAGGCTCAGGGCATGATCCTGGAGTCCTGGGATCAAGTCCTGCATCGGGCTCCCTGTGGGGAGACTGCTTCTCCCTCTGCCCATGTCTCTGACTCTTTCTCTGTGTCTCTCATGAATAAATAAATAAAATCTTAAAAAACAGAAATTCACCAGGGCTTTAAATATAGGAGGAAAATATAAACTTGGGGATATTACCGAAATATTTTCTAAGTGTTACTTTTCCATATGGCTTAATCATAGTTCAGTGTTGATGAATCACTTAGCATTTGTGTTCTCCAACATTTTAACAGTAAAACTAAAACATAATTATAATGCTTTTTTTTATGTTTGTGAGACATACTGTTCAGTTTTTAGCAAGTTATTCATATCTGACCAACAATAACTTGAACTGTAGACCAGACAGTTCCAACGCTCAACCTTATGTCATCAGGAATGCAAAAACATTGGTTATCTGTATCAGAAAAATTTAGATATTCAAATGCAAGTCAACCTAAATATTGTGAATTAAAAGTTACTTTAAACATTTTGCTAGTTCAGTTTGTGACTCTATGACATTCGAAATTTTGACATGAGAGTTACAATTTAGAACATGGACATTCATGGATTCATAAAATACTCTGAAGAGATCAGCCTTAATTGTAAACATGTGGCTGTTCCTGTTGGCCAAGAGGAGTGAGAATAATCACTTTTCTATCTCAGTGATATTATGCCAAAACAAAAATGTCAAGTATAGACAGTTTGCCAATAACTCATTCTTCTTTATCTCCAAGCACAAAATCTGTCATTAAATTTGCTATATTGGTCTTGCAAACTTCTTGGCCTAATAAGACTTGTTTTAAAAGGGTTTGTTTGTTTGTTGGTGTGGTTTTAAGCTTTTATCTTTTTTAAACAAAATCCATCAATTTTGTACAGGAAAGCATCTTTTTGCCCTTGTGCTTCTGGGGGAATAAACCTCAACTGATAAATCAGAGATTGCTGTATTTTGTTAAAAATGATGCAAGACCTCTATTGGCTTCCCAATACTGTTTTTGACAGAGTTTCATAATGGAAAGTTCACTATGTCCTGGAGGCAAATGGATATTCCCAATAAAATTCAATTTACAGATATTTGTCATTGTACTTACAACTTTTTAGCTCTGTTTGTACAAAACCATTGATGCACTAGAATACTATTTTATTATTAACCCCAAAATAAGTCTCAGAGAAGTCAAAATTATTGCCCAAGGTTCTAGAGCCAGAATGTGACAGAGGATGAATTGAAACCCAGGTCCCTGAACACCATATATTTTGTTTTCAGTTCTCCTGGCCAGCATTTCTAATGCATTAAAGAGTTTTCTAAAATCTCATCAAAACCATTGCATGAAGGACACTTCTGCAAAAAAACAGGAGTGAAGGACAAAGGGATGGGTACAGACTAACGAGTTTGTGGTTTTGGTGGCAGAACCTTGAGGAGATCCCCAATCTGAAGCTTTCAGCTTTCCCAGTGAACGAGTGTCCTTCAACCCAGGTCGAGTGATAACTTCTGTCCTTCCTGAAAATCTTGACATTTTCATTTCCCTATTTTATATTTCTGATAAGCTTTGTCTACTGATGCTTCCACTCAGCATTTAAATGTGTTGACCCCACATCGCCTTCCAGCTCTCACTGATCTCCTCCCTCCCTGTCACAGCCACGTCTCACATGAGTCTCTTAACCTCACAGCCTCCCATGTCACAGCCTCAAAACTTTCTTACTTCCCATTTCCTCTGACTTCCATCCCCACTACACCTGACTTCTGTCCCCAACACACCACTGAACCCGGTCTTACCATCATCTCCCTTAACCTCCCTGTTGCTAAATTCATTGGATAACTCCCGGTCTTCATATTACTCGAATTCTGTGCAGAACGTCGGCCTCTGTGAAACAATCTACTTTGACTTTGGTAATACCACACAGTCTTGTTCTGTTTTGGTTTTCTCCTCAACTTTCTAGCCACTGTCTTAGCCTCCTTCATAAGTTCTATTTCCTGGGCTTGTTAGTGTCTCTTGAGCTCTGCCTTCTTGTCTGACGTTCTACTCCTCTTAAGCTAGGCCTTCCCATGTACACTGCCTTATGCACCCTGCTGCCTGCCTACAGTTCCAGTCTCTTCTGAGTGTCATGATCTTATCTTCAGTTGCCTCTTGAACATCACCACTTTGATTTCTGTAGGACTTTCAATGTGCTACACTGAAAGCGATCTATCTAAAATTCAGATCTCATCATGCCAATCCCACACTGAATCCCATGTTTCAATGCTATTCTTAAGTGGAATGCCAAATTCTTTGGCTTGACCCCTTAACCCTTTGGGCCTCTGCTTGCCTCTTAAGACCAGCCTCTCACCTCAGCCACTGATATTTTGAGCTAAATAACTTGTTGTTGTAGGAGGCTATCCTGTGCATTGCAAGATATTTAGCAGCATTCCTGACCTCTTTCTTTTTTATTGTTCAATAGTATTCTAACCCATTATATTTTTGACATTTGTTCATATTTTATGGACACTGTGCAATTTTCTTTTATTCATATATTCTCCTTACCTTTGTTATATGATTCTGTCCTTGCATGTTGCAACCTGCAGTCTCTAACCTAGGTTCTAGAAAGAATCATGTTTTACAGTGGCTTCAACAGGCCACTCTAGAAGCCAGCTAACCCTGATCTTATATTAATAATTGGATTTCTCCTTGGTGAAGACTACTTAATACTGCCCTTTTTCCTTGCCTCTCCCCTCATCCTTGCAGCTGGGCTTGGTGTGATCAGCACTTTGAGCTTGTTACCATACTGCCCTGTGCACATTTTTACCAAAGCACTGTATTATCTGTTACCTATCCTACTTACTATTCTGAATAGTTTAGACAACTAGAAACAAAGACAGCATATTATTGTTAATATTTCTAGCACCTAACATGTTGCCTGGCACATGTTAAACACTTAATAAATTTTTTGTTGAATGAAAAACAGAAACATTGCATGAATAATAAAATACTGTTTTACAAAGAAGATTAACTCAAAAACTTCACACAGCAGATTTTAGATGTACTTCTATTAAGGGTATAAATACTGTAGCATATTATAAACAAATTATTATAATTTGTTTAAATGAATATTATAAACAAATTTTAATTTGTTTATAGTGGTAGATATATTAAAATATGTATTTAACAATAAGAAAATGTTTGAAGGATGTAACAGAAAAATTAGTTTTACATTTCCAATTTTATAATCCACAATTATAATCTTGACTCCCTATAATACCTTCTATAGCAATCTTACAATTTAACACGATCATATGCCTCATTCCAAATATTATGAGCTTGTTAACATGTCTCATTTTATAATTATTTGCTTTTCTTGATATAACTAAAATTTGTAAGAACTTCAATAGGAAAACTGGATTACTTAATCATACACTGTCATGTTGCTTGTATCTTGAGTGAGACCTTTATTACAGAGATTGCAATTCACTCTGTAGCCCTGCAGGACTTGGATGATCTCTTGAGAAGATAGTTGTTTAGAACAAAGAAGTCAGTGCTACTGTTTGCTGTCTTACAGTTGCTGTTTTAATATGTCACTCCTACTCTGCTGAAAGATCTTTGCAAGTAAATAAAGGTCAGGATATAAACATTAGTTTATATAACATCATAATTTAAAGAAATTAGGTTTCTGAAATCTATTTAAATGTAAAATATTTTAAATTTTATTTGAATTTTTTGTTTTCAAGTATTTTTACCAATGAGGTAACACTTTTTAAAATGTTACTGCAGGGGATCCCTGGGTGGCTCAGCGATTTGGCGCCTGCCTTTGGCCCAGGGCACTATCCTGGAGACCTGAGATCGAGTCCTACATCGGGCTCCCGGCATGGAGCCTGCTTCTCCCTCTGCCTGTGTCTCTGTCCCCCTTTCTCTCTGTGTCTATCGTAAATAAATTAAAAAAATAAATAAATAATAAAATTTTACTGCATAAACACACTCTCATATCACTTTCCATGCTTCTTTTGTGAAACTACTTAATTTTAAAAAAGCCCCCATTAAATGCTCTGTACAGTGAATAAATATACTACATCATATATATTTATATCTCTCTTTGACATAGCTAGTTAATGAAATCCATTACTTTTCTCTAGCACTCAAGTGACCATACAGTTTTTCACCCATATTAGTCATTTGGATACCTTAGAATGACTATATGTGAATAGAAACGTTATAAGATATAATATATTCTCATTACCCATAATTTTACATTCATATTTTAATATTTAGCTAATTTGATCTTAAAAGAGATTGAAGATATTTCTCCAGCTGAACTTCTTCTGTAAATTAGACTATAATTTAGACAGTTTAATTTAAATGCTGTACATGGGAAAAGGTATTAATGCAATCATAGCAGTAGGAGGAAATAGCATTTATTATTAGATAAATATGATTTTCTTTAGTTTTCTTCCTTATATGTACTAGTTTGTCAGGGTTTCTGAAGGTGTTTCTGAGTTAGCTGTAGTAATTGAGGATAATAAAAACTAATAAAAAATATTCTCTAGTTCACCTATAAGATTTAAGAGAAAATTGACATGGTTTCTGAATATAACAAAAAATTGTGGTACCAACTGCCTGATTCTACATCTTCCCAGACATCTTTCTAATGTACTATTGGCTTGAATTCCACAACTTTAAACTTTACCTATTGACTGTAATTTATGTAAAATTGTATTTGGAAGTTACTTTATTTCAATTCTCTTGAAGTGTTACTTTTTTTATTGATTCTTTAGCTTTTCTTTTACTCCTACATAATTTTAGTTTCTGTATAAACTTTTACCTTTTTCTAATAAGTATTGCAATGCTTACTTTATTTACATAATTTAATATAATACACTTTTAGATTAATACTTAATAGTAAAGCCATACTTGAAAATTAAGATGACATAACATTTTTAACTTTATTGAGATCTTTGACATTTAAAAGTTGTGTATATTTAAAGTATACAACATATTTTGATATATGTTGATATATTTGATATATGATATATGTATACATATATTTCACACTGTGAAAAGATCACTACAACCAAACTAATAATTTATCCATCACTTCTACATAGTTATCATTGTGTGTGTGACTGTTGTAAAGATTTAAGACCTATCCTCTTAGCAAATTTCAAGTACACAATACAGATTAAATAACATACAAAATACATAATAGTTGATATTTAATGTATCTTCTGTATCTAAATTTTATGCTTTTTGTGTTCTGTATGTGGCTTCTGGATTTTTAATTTAGACTTTGCTACATGAATTATGCTTTGTATAATTTATTTTTAGTGTTTTGGTAGTTAGGTAGATTGTTTTTATTTCCAATAGTGGTTACTAAAGGTTTACCAAATTCATACAGCTATAGCTGGAAAGAGACCTACGCTTAGTCATGCGTAACGCTTAGGTTCTTTGTAGTAAATAAAGTTAGCTACCAAGAGTTTTGGAAGGGGTAATCTCATCAGGAGAAATTTTTCTGTAGGTTAAAAAAAGAATTCTGTAGATTTGAAGTGAATCCATGATCCCCATCTCTTAAGCATTGCAACCCCCTTGGGGGACATAACAGTACTTCAGAGGCAGGAAGATTTGGTCAGTCTTACTGTTGGTATTATGCAACCAGAGCCTTATACAATGGGTTAAAAGATTCTTAAAGTAGAAGTTATGGGACCAGCTGGGTGGGTGCTTATACCCCATTAAAATGGGGATGGAGCATTTTTCTATGATACTTTATACAACTAATATATCTTGAATGCCTCTCATTTTAACAGTGAACATACAATTCTGACTTTGGTTAGTATTAATTTTACTAATGAAAACTCATTGCTAATATTCATCATGCTAATTAGAGAAGTCTTGGTCAATAGCTCAGACCCTTGTAGTGTGCTTAACTGTAACATCCTATTATCTTTATTAAAATATTTTAAATCAATTGACTATAGCATAACAGCTATCATTGTCTTGTAAAAATTTAGAACTAAATTTGTGGAATAATAATGACAAAAGTAGGTGTTCTTCTAAGCCATCTTCTTGTGGGCCCAGAAACCTTATTATGCTTTTATCTGTTTGCCCAACCTTGAATGTAGAGGAAGATTTTATTTATTCATGAGAGACAGAGAGAGAGAGAGAGGCAGAGACACAGGCAGAGGGAGAAGCAGGCTCCATGCAGGAAGCCCGATATGGGACTGGATCCTGGGACTCCAGGATCACACCCTGAGGCAAAGGCAAATGTCAAACCACTGAGCCACCCAGGGATCCCCTATTGTCTACTTTTGTGATACCATATTCCTATCTTCAGATTACAACTAAAACCTAGTTTGTGCAGAGTCTCTAATTTAATTTGTAATATAAAATCTATGAGACTGAGGTAGATATTTCTTTATTTTATGACCAGGAGATTCAAATGCAATAATTTGCATTTCATTAGTAATCTATATGAAAGCACTTCTTTTTCTACTCCCCATTCCCATCGTGTTTATTTTCCCCATTCATGAATTAACTGGAGTCTGGCTAAAATTTGCCTCTTATGTATGATATTTAAACAAAGAAACTAAATTTCCAACAATAGGGAAATGGTTAAATACTCCCAGTAAGTATTTATTTATTTTTAGGTTTCTATTTAAATTCTAGTTAGTTAGCATATAGTGCGATATTGGTTTTAAGAGTAGATTAGTGATTCATCACTTACATATAACACTCAGTGCTCCTCACAAGTGCCCTCCTTGGGATCCCTGGGTGGCGCAGCGGTTTAGCGCCTGCCTTTGGCCCAGGGCGCGATCCTGGAGACCCGGGATCGAATCCCACATCAGGCTCCCGGTGCATGGAGCCTGCTTCTCCCTCTGCCTGTGTCTCTGCCTCTCTCTCTCTCTCTCTCTCTCACTGTGACTATCATAAATAAATAAATAAATAAATAAATAAATAAATAAATAAATAAATAAATAAAAGAAAATACACTTTAAAAAAAAAAAAAAAAAACAAGTGCCCTCCTTAATCCCTATCAACTATTTCATCCGTCCTCCCACTCCCTTCTAGCAACCCTCAGTTTGTTCTCTATAGTTAAGAGTCTCTTATAGTTTGCCTCCCTGTTTTTTCCCCTTTCCCCTATGTTCATCTGTTTTGTTTCTTAAACTCCACATGTGAGTGAAATCATATGGTATTTGTCTTTCTCTGACTTACTTAACATCCCCTGTATCTTTTTAGGTCTAGAATTTAGCCATTTATGTAGCCTATAACCCCATTATAAAGGATTATCTCATGATGAGAGAAATGGTTTCATATGACTCATGAATAAAGCAAACTTTCAAGTTATATAGTCTTTATTATCTCAATTTAGGTAGAGAGGGAGAGAGCACTTGTTTCAGGCATAAGCTAGGACAAATGGTTCTCAATATGCTCTGGGGACCTTGAGAGCACATAAGTCTTTGTCATTGCAAGGCTAGAATCACTCATAGGTAAAATTCCCTTCAAATTATAAGACATATCTCCATGAATTTTTACTAATGTAATATCCAAAATGTTTATATGATTTCAAATTCCACATTAAAATGAATTTTGAAGGAAATAACACTTTGGGTTTTGATAAGGTATCTAAAGAATATCTTCAATTGTTTGGAAAGGCTACTAAGTTACACTTTGTTTTTCCAACTACATACCTGTAGAAGCCTGGCATTTTTTTTTTTTTTTTTAGATAGTTCAATAAAAACCATGTTGTGACAGTTTGAATACATAACTAGTAGAAAAACTCAACATATGTATCAAGCCAGATAGTAGTTTTAATTTTTTTTTGTTTTGGTAAATACATTTAATTTTAAAAATAGCATTTATTTTTGTTGCATTTCAAAGTATAAGGGGATCTAGAACCAAAATAAGTTAGAACCAGTGTGCTTCAGTTGTAGTCAGTTGCAGATTTCTCTGGGACAATGTAATTTTATGGCTTTTCATACCAGGAAATAATGCATGTAAGAGAGATAAATGCTTACATAATGGACACTTGAAAAGTTGCACAATTTTACCCTATTTAAAATACTGACTTAAATTTTAAGATAATATATGAAAGTTTAAATCCTTGAAAGTATACTAGCAAATTAGTACCAGTTGAATACATACTAAATTCCTTTAAAAAGCTCACATCAGTAAGGTTGTGGAATAGAAGCCCTCAGCTTTCTCCCATAAGGAGCACAGGACTTCATAATACATGGACCAATTGCCTTTATAAGAAATCTATAAACTCAAGAGGTTTCTGTATCTCAGGCAAGTAAAAAGCCAGATGCATGAACACCCAGTTGGAAAGTATACTATCCAGAGGCCTTCTTTTCAATACAGTGTGGCATAACAGCAAGAAGACTTTCAGCCCCTGATTTTTCCCCCGGGACAAGGGCAGGGTGGAAGAGAACCGGAATGTAATTCCAATATATTCTGATTTTTGAGAGCAGGCTGTCCCTAAGGACTACTTTCTGATTTGCATGAATGGCAGTGTTCACATGGACGGGGCATTACTTGGGGACCCACTGAAAAGAGGCAAAGTCCTTTGGTCCAGAGCTTTCAGCACCACTGAGAGACAGGAGAGGGAACTTGTGAGTAGAGTGCTTCTGTAATGTCTGGTTTTGATAGGCTTTGGTAATGCTGGTCTTAGAGAATGTATCTGGAAGTATTCCCTCAGCTTCTATCTTTTGAGAGAGATTCTAGAAAGTTGATAGGACTTCATCTTTAATCATTTTGTAGAATTACCCATTCGGGCTGACATTTCTGTTAATTATTTCAATTTAATATATATTTAGGCCTGTTGACATATCTGTTTCTCCTTGTGTATGTTTTGGCAGCTTGTGTCTTTCAAGGGATTGGTCCATTTCATCTAGGTTATCAATTTGTGGGCATAGTGTTGTTCATACTATTCTTTCATTTTCCTTTCAATGTCCTTTGGATCTGTGCTGATGTCTCTTCCTTCATTTCGGATACTAATTTGTGTCCTCTCCCTTTTGTGTCCTCTCCCTTTTTTTTTTTTTTTCTTTGTCAGCCTGGCTAGAGGTTAATCACTTTCATTAATCTCAGAGGACCAGGTTTTGTTTCAGTTGACTTTCTCTATTGATTTCCTGTTTCCCATTTCATTTATTTCCACTCTTATTTTCATTCTACTTACTTTGATTTTTTTAAAAGATGTTATATATTTATTTATGAGAGACACACAGAGAGAGGGAGGCAGAGACACAGGCAGAGGTGGAGGCATGCAGGGAGTCTGATGTAGGGCTCAATCCCAGGACTCCAGGATCACTCCCTGGGCCAAAGGCAGACACTAAACTGCTGAGCTACCCAGGGATCCCCCTCATACTACTTACTTTGAATTTAATTTATTTTTCCTAGTCTCCTAAATTAAAGGTTTAGATAACTAATTTTTCAATTTATCTTCTAATATAAGTTCATTCAACATTATAAACTTTGCTATAAGCACTGCTTCACATATCCCACAAATTTTTTTTTTCTTTTTCCACCCTTGAAGAAGCTCTTTTTATTTATTTAGTTTTCTTTACATTTTTATTTAAATGCCAGTCATTTAACATACCCTGCAATGTTAGATTCAGGTGTGATTCAACACTTACATACAAAACCTGGAGTATATTTTAATTTAGCTTTAAATATTTTTTAGTTTTTCTAATTTCTATGGCCATCTTTTATTTGGAAAGTGTATTATTGAATCTCTATGTATTTTGGAATTTTCTAGCTATGTTTCTTTTACCAATTTCTAGGTTGATCCCTTTGTAGTCTGAGTATATGTTGTATGACTTCTATCCTTTTAAATTTGTTAAAGTGTGTCCTATGACCCAGAATATGCTCTATCTTGGTGAATGTTCCATGTGAGCTTGAAAATAATGTGTATTCTGTTGTTTTGGATAAAGTCATCTCTAGATGCCAATTATGTTCCATTGTTTGATGGCGGTATTGAGTTCAATTAGGTCCTGTCTGATGTTTTTCGGCTTCTTGCATCTGTCCATTTCTAATACAGAGATTTTGAAGTCTCCAACTATTAGAGTGGATTCATCTTTCCATCAGTTTTTGCCTCCCATATTTTGATGCTCTGATGTTAGGTGCTTACACATTAAGGATTATTAGTTTGGAATTTGTGGGTGGCTCACAGTTGAGCTTCTGCTTTTGGCTTAGGGCATGATCCCGGGGTCCAGAGATCTAGTCCCACATCGGGCTCCCTGTGAGGAGCCTGCTTCTCCCTCTGCCTGTGACTCTGCCTCTCTCTGTGTCTCTCATGAATGAATAAATAAAATCTTTTTAAAAAATGCATTGTTATATCTTTTTGGATAATTGACCCCTTTATCAATATGGAATGCCCTTATTTATCCCTGATAACTTGCCCTGCTCTGAAATCTACTCTGTTTGAAACTAATACAGCTATACCTGCTTTCTTTTGGTTGGAAAGCTATGGTTAGAGTAGTATACATTTCTCTATCCATTTACTTTAATAATCTTTTTGTCTTTATAAAGGGAGTTTCTTGCAGACAACATAAATATATAGGTAATGTTTTTTGATTCACTGACAGTCTGTTTTAATTGGTGTATATAGACCACTAATGTTCAAGGTGATATAGTTGAATTAATATTTACCATATTATTATTTTCTATTGTGCACTCTTGTTTGTTCCTACCTTTGTCTTTTACTTTTTTTTCTTCCTTTTGTGGTTTTAATTTCACATTTCATTTTCTTTTCTTTTCTTAAGATTTTACTTATTTATTCACGAGAGACACAGAGAGAGAGGCAGAGGCACAAGCAGAGGGAGAAGCAGGCTCCATGCAGAAGCCTAGAATCTCCTAGCTCCTCATTAGGTCTCTTTATCCCTTTGGTTCATTTCAGAATTATTTCTTTTACTTTGATCTTCTATAGTTTGACAATGATACCTCTAGCTGTAGTGGTTGTGTAGGGTTTTATGTTTGATTCTTTGACATTTATTCTGCTTAGTGCTGTTAGTGTCCTGGAACTGTGTTCAGGTGTCCAACATTCATTTGGGGGAAATTCTCAGTCATTTTTTTCAATATTTCTTCTTGTTCCTTCTCTTTCTGGCATTTTAATTTTGCATATGTTACACTTTTTGTAGCTGTCCCATAAATCTTCTGTTCTGTTGTTCATCATCTTTTTTTCTCCTTGCTTTGTTTGGAGGTTCCTATTGAGATCTTCTCAAGCTCAGAGATTCTTCACTCAGCCATGTCTAGTGTACTACAAAGTCTATCAAAGACATTATTCACTTGTATTACCTTGTTTTTGATCTCTAGCATTTTCTTTTTCTTTAGATTATTTACCTCCCTGCTTATATTGTCCATTTGTTCTGGTATGTTCTGTGTTTTATCCAGTAGATGCTAAGTTGTTTTAAATGCTCAGTCTGATATTTTCAACACCTTTGCCACCTCTGGATCTGGTCCTGATGCTTGCTCTAGTTCTTCAAACTGCCTTTTTATTATGCCTTATATATTTTTATTTTTAAAATTCATTTTTGTATTGTGAAATAATTACCACAATGTTAGCATTGATCACCAAACATACTTACAAATTTAACTTGTTTAGCTAAGAAGGTTTAAGATATACTCTTAGCAACTTTCCAACATACAATATGGTATTCTTAACTGTAGTTATCAAGCCATAGCTTACATCCACAGGATTTACTTAATTTATAAAGTAGTAGTTTGTATCTCTTGACAACTTTCACCCATTTTGTATTTTTTTTTTTGTAATTTTCTTTGTAATTTTTTTCTTGATAGCCAGATATGATACATTGTATAAGATGATTTACTATAAATAGGACTTTGGTAATGGAGTCGTAAGGTATAGGAGGATAGGAATCTGTCTATAGGTCTATGATTAGAAATCAGTCGTTTGATGAACATGTGCTTCTGGAATGTTAATTTCCAAGAGCCTTTCAGAGTTGTTCTCCTCAACCTTAGGTGGGACTGGATAGCTGGAAGAGACTGGAATCTTCTCATATACAAGGCTAACAGGGCCTGAATTGGATATTTCCCTTCCTCTAGATCAGTAGCCTCTGATAAAACCCCAGTGAGTTAAATAGCTTCTCCTGAGGGGAGGCCTTTTTAAGAAGAATTGAATGCTGTGTTTCAAAAGGATTCCTTTTCCTCTCCCTCTGCCAGAAGCATGAGGGACTCTTCTCCAGTTTTCACTGTGAGGGCCACCTCATAAAGCTCTGATGGGTAAAACTCACAGAAATGTGGAGTCCCCTGATAGAGTCCCCTGGAAATTTTAACTCTCACATTTGTCACCTTCAGTCTCCAGAAATTGTCAGTTGTTTTTTAGGTTTTCCTTTGTGATGACTGGTTTCTGTAGGTTTCTTCTCATGAGTTTCTCTTCCTGCAAATTGTGATTCTCTGTATCCACCTGTCTGACTATCCAATTTTGGGAGCAAAAGTTTGCCCACTAACCTCACCTTTCTTGTGGATCTCGGAAGATTTGTTGATTTGTCAGTTCAGCTTCTTACTTTTTAGGGGTTACTTTTGAAGCTCTGTAAGTGCCAGGCCAGAAATCAGAGGTACATCTATTTTAAAGTTCTGTTAAGATAGTAAAATACCCGTTTTTTAGGAGAGATTTATATTTGATGTTATGCCTACTCCATTAAATGTTGTGAGAAATGGTACAAAAAGAAATGACAAAAACTAACTCATTAGAAATCCATTCTGTGTTTTCTGAAAATATTTTAGAAGGTAAGTAAAAAAGTAAACATTTAAATAGAAAGCAAATTCATATTTACATAAGACTTTCAGAGAACAAAATACCATAATCTTGAAGTTAAAACTCATAAATATTCTTAATACTTTGTAACAATTGGTTAATTGTTACATTAATTCTTAATGTATTAATTTTTATTTTTAGTGAATTGTGTAAATGTATTTGAATATTCAACACATGGAATTAAGACTAATGGAGTGTTTCTTTTTTCTTAGTCTTTTTGGGGAAAATTGTCAAATAGTTTTACATTCTAATAGTACAGTTGTAGGGGATGGCAGATGTCTTCTGGTACTGAATGACTTCTGGTACCAAATGTCATGGTAGAGCAGAGTTGTGTCCTTGAAAGATATTTCAGTTTCTAAAAGCAATATATAGAAATATACCTTTATGTTCTTACCTGTCTTCCCTCACCATAAACTGCTTAGAGGTGATGAGTTTCCTGAATGTGTAAGAATTTTTGTTATACACCCATTTTTTAAATGAAAAGTCCTACAACAAATGTTAATATATAGTGCATACCACTGACATTTTCCATTCTTTAAGCTGAAGGTTTGCTTTTTATATCCTTATTTTTGAATGCATGTTTATATTCTTTCCTATTTTTGACATTATTTATTGATATTACATTTTGGAAGGTGAGGATTTAGCTCTTACAATCTCTAAACTCTGTATCTTTCCACACTTATAACCACTTCCTACTGCCTTATCCTGTCAATATTTTGACTGTATAAAAAATATAAGAAAATGCTATTAAATTTATATTTGAAATAAAACCAGTGCTTTAAAAACATACTAAAAGCATATGAAAACAAATCATATTAAAAAGTATATTAAAATCCACACATTATGACTATTTAAATATTATTCAGAGCTGAGCCATGCAGTATATTATACTAATATTTCTTTTATTAGAACTCTTATTTTCCCTCTCACTAACATATGTAGTATATTTATACATTTTACTTCATTTTTGTTCTGCACTGGTTTAACTTTCAGCTCTCTTCCAATAATGTTAAACTCTACTCCATAAGTTCAGTAACTTATTTTTAAAATTTCATCTTCTTGAAAAAGTCTCTTTTGAGGCCTTTGACATGGTCCAGTCTTGACTGGTTACTTTTTAGGCCTGTTGCAAAGTCAACGGTTTGCAAGGACCCTTCAGCTCTGAGACTTCCTGTCATTGTGCCCTTGCATAAGATCCCTTTCCCACAATCCAATATCTTCCTTCTGTGTTAATCTCTTGCTTAGATGTAGCACATACTCCTAAAGATTTCTAAAAGCAGATGCATAGGAACTCATTATTTTGAAATCCTTCTGATGTAAAAATATGCTTATCTTCTCACTTCCTGGGAGTTTGGGTATAGAATTTTGGACCCAAAATTTTGTTATGTCAGAATTTAAAGAGCTTTTTCTAATACAGTTTCTGAATAGTGTTTAGAAGTGCTCTGTAGTTTTATTCCTGATCTTTTCTATGAAATGTGTTTTGCTTTGTCTTTTTTTTTTTTTTTTTTTTGAGAAAGAAAGAGAGTGGTGGGAGTTGGGGAGGACAGAGGGTGATGGAAAGAGGTTTCTGAGCAGGCTCCAAGCCAAGCATGGAGCTGGATGCAGGGCTCCTGGAGCTGTTTTCATGACCTTGAGATCCTGACCTAATCTGAAATCAAGAATCTGAGGGTTAACTGACAGAGTCACCCAGGCCCCCTTGTTGTGTATTTGATTTCATTCTTCAAAACTTGTAAAAGACGAAGAGAAAAATTATACATTTTGAAATATCATATGCCTGTTAAAGATTATTGTTTTCCCTTTCATTTGCATGGGTCTTAAATGGTCCTTTGCAATACAGTTTGCATCCTTCCATTCAGGGAAGGGTTTTAAAATATTTCTTTAATTATTTTCTCTGCTCTGTAATTTCCTCTTTTCAATTTTTTCTAGTTTCTTATGTGCTTTCTCCTATTTTAAATCTTACTCTTTTTTGTTCTTTTCTTAGAGATTTCTTAGCCTTATATCCCAGTTGTTAGTTTTTCATTTCTACTATAATTTCTCAAAATTTTTTATGGTATGTTTCTTGATTCATGGATACTCTAATGGTTACCAAACTCAGACATGTCCATGCACCCAATGCACAGTAAACCAATCTCTGAGACACTGGTTTTGAAGCCAAGAAAATTTATTATCAAAAAGGCAGCTCAGTAAGAAGACAGGGGATCATCTCAAAGCTGCCTGGCCTTGTTGAGTCTAGGGACAGTTTATATGCATGAGAGGATAGTAAGGAGTTTTTTGAAACCTTGAAGGCAGGAGGCCTTGAAACAATCTAGAGGCAACCATTATTGTGGGTACTGAGGCACTATTTGAGACTTGGTATGATTAGATATGTCAAGACAAATGTTATCCTCCAGTCTCCATTAGGTTTCTACAATCAGTAAGTAAACAGAGATTAAGGATAAAAGGGCAAAGTCAGTGATTGATTATGCATGAGATTAAGAGGTGAGGTGCATTAAAACATAAGTAGGGAACAAAACAGAGCTAAGTTAATACTTCAGTTAATACAATTATAATTCTGCTTATGCTTTTAAAACCTGTCTAGGAACCAAGTGTGGCATCATAAATTTTATCACTTGTCTGATCATAATGACTATTACTTTTCATATTTCCTTTTTACAATTTTACAATGAATTATTTTCTTTTAATTTGCTTTATCTAATTTCCTTATTCAAATATGTGATGATCCTTGACTCTGTTGGTATTTAAGAATGAGGCACTAAAAAGCAATTAGAAACTAGCTGAGTGAATTTTGTCACCTGTGATCTTAAAAGCAATCAGCCTGGTCTATTATGTAGAAGAACTGCTGATGCAAGCATGCTTGGGTTTTTTCTTTTGGATTTATCATATTGCCTTGAGGATAATTTGCAATTTTCTCTACTTAGGATATGATATTGTTTGGTTAACTGTTAACCAGCCTTTGTCTTCTATCTCTATTTATTTATCTCATCATGCCTTACTTTGTAGCAAGCTTTAAAAAGCAATACAAATTGGGGTACCTAGGTGGCTCTGTCAGTTGAGTAGCCAGCTCTTGATTTCAGCTTATGTCCTGATCTCAGGGTTGAAGGACTGAGTCCAGTGCTGTGTTGAGCTCCGCACTCAGCAGGGAGTCTCCATGAGATCCTCTCCTTTCCACCTTTGCCCCTACCCCCATTCATCCTCTCTTGCTTACTCCAAAATAAATCTTTAAAAACATTAAAAAGAAAAAGCATTACAAATTGAATTCTAATATACACAGTATCTATTTACCGTATCAGTAGAAGTGTAATTTCTGCATAGATTTTTTAAATGTGAAAATATTAAATATTTAATGTAATAAAATACCAATTTTTATCAAGCTTTAATGTGTTGTTACAAGTCATGTAATAACATGGAAAATGAACCAGAATTTTGATTTCCAGACACAACAATTTTAGTGCTAGGAATACAGATCCATCTGCTGAGTAAATTGTTACTATTGTGAGCACTTCTCAGATTCTGCATGAACTATAGATTTTAGGAAAATATCTAATCTTTAAATAGTTCAAGCCCATTATTCATAACCATTTCTTTAGATAGAAAGTCTTTATTGATTTCGATATAATGTTTTCAAGAATAGTTAATCTCATTTATCTAGAAAGGAAATATAAATTGAAAGGATTGTTCATTTCTCTCTATTGAGTCAATAAATGTCTCTTTTATGCCTCATATATGCAAGGAATTTTACTTCTTGCTAGGTTTTCAAAGAATACAACATGGTCAAAAAATAAAAAATAAAAGAATACAACATGGTCTAAATATCTAAGGTATTTAAATTCAATGTTAGTTGAATGACCACCAATAAAAGCCTCTTACAGAAATGTATCTGTAGGGAAAATCTATTTAAAACCATATTTAGCATCCAAAAGCTCCATTCCTACTAAAATATCATTCTTCTCTGTCATAGTTGCTTTCTATTTAAATTTGTAACATGATAAGCTACACTGAAATTGCAGAGCAGACGACAAATTTTATTTTCATCTAGAGAATAATTATGATGAGATTACTTGCTATATATTGTGTGTGTGTGTGTGTGTGTGTGTGTGTGTATTCTATGTGTGAGTGTGATACACCTGGTAATTTCAGGGACAGAACAGAAATCATAAAGGAACTAAAGCAATGAAGAAGTTTGATCCACTTCAGACTTATTTGAAGTTCACTTACCTTATATCAGTGGTGTTTTGGTGAAACAGAAGTAAAGATGACCGTACTCCTAAATTGATTTTTTTTTTTTTTTTTTTTACAGAAAATGCAGGTACGGTACTGCTATGGCAAAAAAGAAACCTGCTCTTCAGAATTCAACCAGGATTGTTCACTGAGCAAGAAGGGATTATATGAACCTGTATTTCCAGGAATTTGCAAAATCTTAGTGGAGATATCAAATTTCTCACCAAACATTTGCCAAAAGAGTCAATTAAATGATATATTAATTTCAACAAACTTTAGCATGACTCCAACAGGTAAATTATAGGACATGAACAAAGTCCTATAAGAATACAGAAGGAAAAATATGTCAATTTTCTAGGTGACTTAACCTAAAGAGAAATAGTGTTCCTTTGGGGTCTTAGAAAAGGAATTGAAATATAACCATCTAAAAAGTGGGAATACTTATTAAAAGATAGAAGGAGGGATACCTGGGTGGCTCAGTTCAATTAGGGTCTGCCTCTTGATTTCTGCTCAGGTAGTGATTTCAGGATTGTGGGATTGGGCCTGTGTCTGGCTCCCTGCTCAGCATGGAGTCTGTTTGAAATACTTTTTCTCTTTCTCCCTCTGCCCTGTCCCCCATTTGTGTGCATGTGTTCTCTCTCTCTCGTTCTCTCTCTTTCTCTCTCAAATAAATAAATCAACAAATAAATAAATAAATAAATAAATCTTTTAGAAAGATAGAAGCATGTATAAAGACATAGAGTTTCTAAAGGATGTGGAGTATTCCGGCAGGTGCTTGAAATTTGCTTGGCTGAAACTTCAAGTTTGTAAGGAGAAAAGTTAGGACGTTAAAGAGGTGGGCATATTCTGAAGGGTTTTTCAATGTAAAACTAAAATATCTCCATTATTCAATAGGCACTCTGGAATTACCTGGGCTATGACATGATCTATACGGATTTTGAAGAAAATAATTCTTTCTGTAGAAACTAGCATTTGAGATGATGGAATGGAATACAGAAATTAGTTGCAGGAAATCCAGACTCTAAAACAGGGTTAAGGAAAAAATAATGAAAACTTGACAGAGGAAATAACATTGGAAATGAAAAAAGAAATGTAGATTTGGGAAATGAGATACAAATTGATGATTGGCTGTTAAGATGTTTTAACTTCCATATAGGGATGGGTCCTATTTTTAGTTTTCCAAAATTTACTGTGGCTATACCCTAGAAGGGATACATAAGGAAAAAATGGAACATAATTATTTTATTTTCTTCTGATACCTGGTTATCTTCAGCTCAATTCATCTATATTGCATTGATAGAGGCCTTTTTCAGACTTCTTGGATTGTGGAAAAAGCATCAGAAAGTCATTAAATCTTCTAGACTAGAGATGCTACTTTATAGAACACAAACATTCAGCAAACAGGGAAATTATTTAAAAATATCTTAGGTGTACAGTTTTTATTGAAATAACTTTTCCATATTTATCACCCTTCTGAATCAATTTCTCTTCCAACTGAAATTTGTACAAGAGAATTTAGAGGATTACCTCCAAGGAGCACTTGGGAAAAATAGAAAGTGAAAAGATATCAGAGTGATTATTTTTAGCAAAATAATAAAAATAGGATTATACAGAACATAACTATAAAAAGAATGTCTCTACTATCTCTGCGTAAATTATGTTGTTTTATCACTGGTCTGCTTCTATTTGCCCCTTCTGTACATGGAAGCAGCAAAAATAATGATTTGTTCTATTGAGACCATATATTCATGGGAGTCTATTATAAGAATCTGAACTTCTGGGTTTTTTGGCTAAAGAAATATTTTCCAGTATTTGAGGTTTAAGTGCACAAATTAGTTTAAAGGGCACCTGTGTTGCTTTTAAAATTGATAGAGAAAACCATTACATTTAATTGCTGATTAATACCATGGTTGCAATATAATAACCTGTATCTCTCACTCTTGAAGTTGTTTTATGGAATATAGTAAATATTTTACATACTCAGTAGTGTATGTTAATCTTTTTAATAGTCTTTTGATATTTTATGTTTGAGTCTGAGTTACCAAAATATTTTATTTGATAATGTATACAAAGATACCAAATTACTTGACTTTTCCTAACTACTCCTGAGAGAACTATGCTGAATGTTCTATTTTACTTATAATATTTGGAGTTACCTTACAAAATGATTTGTGATAAAACAAGTCACTTCAGTATATCTATAACCCTTGGAACATGTATGATATTAGCAAGAGTATATTATTCTATGTTACTTATAGGGATGAAGTTAACTGTCTTATCTAAAAGAGTGAAATGCGTGGCTTCACCTATCTTGGAAGAAATCAGAAATGAAAACAGAGAAAGGGGGAGCCTCAATGATAGGCAACAGGAGACTAACTCATTATCTCTCTCCCTATATGGCATCATTTATGTAGAAGGAAGTTCTGAGTAGTTGGTAGAAGTTGTTTTATAGCTTATGCAAGCAATCCCATTATCAGGAACTAAAGAATCAAGATATTTGCATGTGAAAATGTCCCAGCCTTTTTTTTTTCTTGACAATAATAGAGATTTCCTAGACTTCCTCTTGAATAGGACAGTGTATATGAGGCCAACAGCCAAAATGTCAATGTTTCAAATGGGGTAGACAGTGTGTATTCAATATTCACCAAAACTATTTAACACTTAGGTTTTAGTTTTTTGTTTTTGTTTTTGTTTTTTCAATATATTTAAGCTGGGACGCTTGAGTGGCTCAGTGGTTTGGTGCCTGCCTTCGGCCCAGGGCATGATCCTGGAGATCCAGGACCAAGTCCCACGTGGAGTCCCCTGCATGGAGCCTGCTTCTCTCTCTGCCTGTGTCTCTGCCTCTCTCTTTGTCTCTCAGGAATAAATAAATAAAATCTTAAAAAAAAAATTAAGCCAGCTTAGCATTACAAGTAAATACATTACATTACAGCAATTCCAAAATGTCAGTGGATTAACAAGAAGTTTCTCATTTATGCAGTTTCCAAGGTAGATATTCCTAGTTGAGATGGCTGTCTTCCACAGAGTGACCTCGCCATCTAAAATTCTTTCATTTGGATATTGTGCCCACAATGTGTGACCTTCAGAGTCACTATGGAAGAGGAAGAGTGAAGATTGTGTTTGGGAGTTTTGTTTCTCATCAAATATCAGATGTGGAAAAGGCATTAATCCTTGTGTGTTGTACTTCTGTATTATATTGGCTACAATTACTTACATGTCCTCTCCAGATATAAAGAAGCAGGGTAATATCATCTTCTATGTTCAGAAGAAAAATAGGATGACCTTTTTGTTTTTTGTTTTCAATTTTATTTATTTTATTTTTTTAATAAATTTATTTTTTTATTGGTGTTCAATTTGCCAACATAAAGAATAACACCCAGTGCTCATCCCATCAAGTGCCCCCCCTCAGTGACCATCACCCATTCACCCCCACCACCCACCCTCCTCTCCTTCCACCACCCCTAGTTCATTTCCCAGGGTTAGGAGTCTTCATGTTCTGTCTCCCTTTCTGATATTTCCTACCCATTTCTTCTCCCTTCCCTTATATTCCCTTTCACTATTATTTATATTCCCCAAATGAATGAGACCATATAATGTTTGTCCTTCTCCGATTGACTTATTTCACTCAGCATAATACCTTCCAGTTCCATCCATGTTGAAGCAAATGGTGGGTATTTGTCATTTCTAATGGCTGAGTAATATTCCATTGTATACATAGACCACATCTTCTTTATCCATTCATCTTTCATTGGACACCAAGGCTCCTTCCACAGTTTGGCTATTGTGGCCATTGCTGCTAGAAACATCAGGGTGCAGGTGTCCCAGCGTTTCATTGCATCTGTATCTTTGGAGTAAATCCCCAGCAGTGCAATTGCTGGGTCGTAGGGCAGGTCTATTTTTAACTCTTTGAGGAACGTCCACACAGTTTTCCAGAGTGGCTGCACCAGTTCACATTCCCACCAACAATGTAAGAGGGTTCCCTTTTCTCCGCATCCTCTCCAACATTTGTTGTTTCCTGCCTTGTTAATTGTCCCCATTCTCACTGGTGGTATCTCATTGTGGTTTTGATTTGTATTTCCCTGATGGCAAGTGATGCAGAGCATTTTCTCATGTGCATGTTGGCCATGTCTATGTCTTCCTCTGTGAGATTTCTGTTCATGTCTTTTGCCCATTTCATGATTGGATTGTTTGTTTCTTTGCTGTTGAGTTTAATAAGTTCTTTATAGATCTTGGAAACTATCCCTTTATCTGATACGTCATTTGCAAATATCTTCTCCCATTATGTAGGTTGTCTTTTAGTTTAGGATGACCTTTTGAACAAACAGCATTGTTTCTGTGAACAAAACGGGACCTATGTCCACTTTGGGGTTGCAGATGATAAGGAATATAGCAAATATATGAGAGTGTGCATACTAGTATCAAATATGAAGTAAAATGGGCAAAGCCTAAAGAAAATATAAAATTTAAAGGAACACAGAGACCATTTTTAACCATCCTTTATTAAGAACAGTTATATTTACAAGTCTAACCTTCTGTTTATTTGTTTTTTTTCTTTTGATTGCATAATATTTCTGAACTCATTTTATTCTAACAATAGAAAATTCTTAATAAAATTTAAAAAAACATGGGGATCCCTGGGTGGCGCAGTGGTTTGGTACCTGCCTTTGGCCCAGGGCACGATCCTGGAGACCCGGGATCAAATCCCAAGTCGGGCTCCCGCTGCATGGAGCCTGCTTCTCCCTCTGCCTGTGTCTCTGCCTCTCTCTCTCTCTCTCTCTGTGTGACTATCATAAATAAATAAAGAAAAAAATATTAAAAAAAACATAGTTATAAAATAGTTTTTATGTAGTGGTATTACACATAAAAATATTTCACGATGTAACATCTACATTCGTAAATAATATTTTTTAACAGATTTGGGTATCTTTTTGTTTTCAAATCATGTTTAATGTTTTACATTTGCATAGTCTTATCAGTTATCATATTCAGTTTTCAAAATCAATTAGCACATTTAATAAACTAAGTCACATCATTTACAGTGTTTTGATTACCATTTAGATTCAAAATATGACATTACAGTTTACTAAAGGTACCAAAAAAGTAAGAGTTTAATGATTCTATTGGAATGCCAATGTTCAATGTGTTTGAATAGAATATCACATGGACTTTAATAAATATACTCAAAACAACAGATTAGTTATGAATTTAAACATGGAATAAACAACATAATCAGCATAGTCGTGGAATTGGATACCAGCCTAACTTTTCATTAAAGACATTGTTCATAATTTTTATCATAAAATATTCATTGGTTGTAGTCAGTAAACAAGTAAATGTCTAGTCATTGGTGATCTTCTCTTGGGGATATTTGGTACATTCATTTTAGTAGTTTGGGGTCATTTTCCAGACAATTTTGCCATTTAGAATAGTAATAGTGACACTTAATTTTAAGTGTCACTTGCTGGCCATGGAGTGCACAATCATTGTTGTATGTCTGGAAGGTGTTTCCAAATGAGATTCACCTTTGAGTAAGTATACTGAATAAAAAAGATGGACTTTCTAGTGCAGCATGGGAAATCAATTTAATGACTTGAAGACCTGACTAGACCAAATGGCTCAGGAAGAGAGAATTTCACCTGCCTAATTGACCTAGAGCATTAGTCTTCACTTGCCCTTAGATTGGGATTTAGATCACTAGCTGTCCTGGGTCTCCAGCCTGACAACCATAGATACTGAGACTTTGCAGCTTCCAAAAGTATATGTACCAATTTCTATACATAGAAAAAAAGCATATTTGAGTTCTCAGCTTAAGTACCATATAAATGACCTGAAAGTTTCTATGTGTTTCCAGAAGGAGACCCTGATCTACTACTGTAGCCACAGGACAGAGATTGTTGAAAATCAAACACAGGGTACCAGGGTGGCTCAGTGATTGAGCATCTGCCTTTGGCTCAGGTCATGATCCCGGGGTCCTGGGATCAAGTCCCACATTGGGTTCTCCATGGGGAGCCTGCTTCTCCCTCTGCTTATGTCTCTGCCTCTTTCTCTGTCTCTCTCATGAATAAATAAATAAATAAATAAAACCGTAGAAAAACTAAAGTCAGCAGTGCCTCATTCCTGGAAAGATTGCAGAGATTAGCGTCACCGTCAAGGACTTGAAGGATCCAGGGATGGCGATTCCTACTTCATTCCCATTCAAGGTGCTTATGTTACCTGTGTAGAATGACAGTGGCTCATTGTAAGCTTAACCAGGTGCATGGTGACTTGAGTTGCTACTGTTGTTCCATTTCTTGAGCAAATTAACACATTCCCTGTTTCCTAGTACACTGATACTCATCTGGTCAACACCTTTTTATCCACTTTGTCCATAAAGCTCAACAGAAGCAGCTGGCGAGACCAGCAATACACCTTTACTGACCTACCACAGGAGTATATAATTTTTCCAGGTTAATGCCATAATTTAGTTCTGCAGGATCTTGATTGCCTTTCCCTTACACTAGCTCTATCACAGTGGTTCACTACATTGATGTCATTATGCTGATTTAATCTAGTGAATGAAAAAAAATAATCTAGTGAATGAGAAATAGCAACTACTCTAGACTAGTTGGTCAGACCTCTGTAATCAGAGGGTGGGAAATCTGACAAATTCAGGGACCTTCTACCTCAGTTAAGTTTCTAATAGCCTGCTGGTATGTTCTGCCTTAGGGGTAGTTTGATATCTCCCTTCTAAAGTGAAGGCTAAGGTATTGTATCTGGCCCTTCCCATAATCAAAATAGAGATTATGCCTTATGGGTCCCTTTAGATTTTATTTTATTTTTTTGAAGGGAGAACCCTTTCAATTTTAGAGGCAACATGTTCCTCATTTGGATGTTACTCCAGCTCAAAGCCTGCTATTTTGAGTGAGGCATAGAACAAGAGAAGGCTCTGCACTAGATCCAGGCTATTGAACAAATTGCTCTACCACGTGGGCCACATGAACTAGCACATTTAATGGCGCTTGACATGGAAAATAGGGTTGATGTTTGAAGTTTGGTAGTTCCCTACAATGGAATCGTAGCACAAGCTCTTAGAACTTTGGAACACAGTTCAGCCATTCTCCTTTTGATATCTACTCTCCTTTTGAAAAACAAGTCTTGGCTTGCTACTGGGCCTAAGGAAAGACTGAATGCTTAATCATTGAACCATCAGGTTACCATGAGACCTGAGCATCTCATCATGAATTCGGTGTTAGCCCAACCACCAAGCCACAAATTTCATGCACATCAGTATTTTATAATCAAATGGAAACAGTTTATACTTGATCAGCTCTGGGTAGGCCATGAAGGCACAAGCAAGTTACATGAAGAAAGTGGCTCAAATTCTGTGGTCCCCAAACCTGCTGTATGGTACCTATGGCCTCTTTGGGAGCTCCTTATGATCACTGGACAGAGGAAGAGAAGATCTAGGCCTGATTTACAGATGGTTGTGCATGATATGCAGACACTATCCAAAAGTGGATGACTACACCCCTTTTCTGGGACAGCCCTGAAGGACAATGGGGAAGGGAAATCCTCGTTATGGACAGAACTGTAAGCATTGTACGTGGTTGTTCATTTTGTTTAGAAGAGAAAATGTCCAGAAGTGACTATATACCAATTCAGAGCTGGGACCAATGGTTTAGATGAATGATCAGTGACTTGGCAAGAGCGTGATTGATAAATTTGTGATGAAGAAATTTGGGGAAGAGGCATATGGGTAGACTTCACTGAATGGGCAAAAAACATGAAGATATTTTTGTTCCCTGTGAATTCTTACCAAAGGCTCAATGTATAGGTAGGGTGACATGTTCTGTGGATGCCATCAGCCTCTTTCCCAGTCACTCCTGCCATCATCCAAGGGACTCATGAGTAAAGTAGCTATGGGGACAACATTAGGAGATATGCATGGGCTCAGCAGTAGACTTCACTCACCAGGTTTAACTTGGCTATGGCTACTGCAGAATGTTCAATCTACTAGCAGAGAAGAACAGAGTCCCCAGTATGACACCATTCCCCAGGGTTGTTTAGATTACTATTAAGTAAAGACTGGTTGCATTGGACCACTTCCATTATGAAAGGGGCGACATTTTGTTCTTACAAGAATTAATGCTGACTCAATAAAAATTTGCCTTGAATACAATGCTTCTGCCAAAACTACCAGACCTAGATTTTCTGAATCCCTGTTCACCATCATGGTATTTCATAGGATTGCTTCTGACTAACTGCTTATTTCATAAGCTTGCTTTCAAAAGCTTATGCTTTTGTACTCACAGCTTGAAGAAGTATGGCAGTGGGCTCATGCTCATGGAATTTATTAGCTTACTGTACTGCCAACCTCCTGAAGAAGCAGCTTAATAGAACAATAGAATGGCCTTTTGAGGACTCACAGTACCAGATAGGTAGTAATACCATAATAGTTAAGTTATGGGATATCAAGGAAAAGAATATATATCACTAAAGGACTTTACCTCCTCTTCTGTAGAAGGGGTTATTGCATTGTTGGTTGTATACAACATAGTTGTATCCTGTTAGGCATAATTATGGCTCAGTTACTGTTTTTATTTGGAGATAAATTATGGTCTAAGTATATACATATGTGTGCATGCACACACACATGCACACACACCTTTATATACACATACCTATATATAAACAAACGTATATATACATGTATACCAAGTTGACAAGAGGTGATCTTGTGATGGTTAATTTTGTGTGTCAACTTGATTCGGCCATGGCATTCCTAGATATTTGTTCAAATGTTGTTCTGGATGTGTCTGAGGTTGTTTCTGAATAAGAACATTTGATTAGGTAGACTGAGTAAGGCACATTGCCCTCCTAGTGGTAAGTGGAACTCATTCAGTTAAGAAGTAAATAGAATAAAAATGGTGAGAAAACAGGAACTTCATTTGCTGACTGATTGAGCTAGAATATCAATCTTCTCCTGCCTTCAGACTGGAACTTTTACCATTGGCTCTCCTTGGTCACAGACTTTTTTTTTAAGATTTTATTTATCTATTCATGAGAGACACAGGCAGAGGGAGAAGCAGGCTCTCTTCAGGGTGCCCAATGTGGGACCTGATCCTGGGACTCCAGGATCATGCCCTGAGCCAAAGGCAGATGCTTAACCACTAAGCCACCCAGGCATCCCCTGGGTCCCAGACCTTAATCTCAGCCTAGAACTATGCTATTGGGTCTCCTGGGTCTCCAGTTTCCTTCCCAAGTGCAGATTGTGGACTTCTCCGTCTTAGTAACCATGTAAGCCCATTCATACTAAATAAGTCAATCACTATAAATATGAATGATATGGATGAAATGGATATATGGGACCCAAACTAATAATTTTTGTTACACTGGAGAATCCAAACTAACCCAATAATTAAAATATAGCAAGAGTTTAACTAAGTTCACCATGGTGAAAAATTATTGCATCCACTTTTGTCCATGTATTTAAAACAAAGTTTACTTGCTAATAAGCTTTTTTTTTCTTTTTTCTCAACACATTTGAGCAAAGCTGCACTCTGAGCCAGGTGGCATTGGTGAATAATATAGTCTTCAACAATGTATCATCCCCTATGCTTTGTGTTGGTATGGGTTACTTTAAATCATGGCTTGTTTTATTTACTGAAATATATGTTTCAATTTCTTCTTAAGAGAACTCACCTACTTAGTATCTTGAGAAAGATACTTTGTTTTTACTCATCAATATTTTTGAAGAAAGTGAAAGAAAAAAACTGTAGGAGAAGTGAGGAGCATATTTTCCTATAATGCTAAAAGATCATTTTAAAAAGTTTAATATGAAGAATCTTAGTAAAACTGTATTCTTTATCTTTATCACAGCAAATTACCAAGATATCCTGTTATCTAAAATTTTGATTTTTAAATATTACCCAAAATGTTATCAGTAAAGTTAAAGTAGCTTATGCACAATAGAAAGATTGCACAAATACAATAGACAAAACTGATTAAGGAGGCAAATTGACCCTGAGATCTCTGATATTTGAGACCAGGAGTTGTTCTTCTTGCTGTCCCCCATTAAGGAAAAACTCATATATGATCAAGGAGACTTACCTTAAGGTATTTATTGAAATATTATCTACAGTGAAGGCAGAGAATTTTGTCTCTTTGATTCAACTGTATCTCCTGTAGCTGATAATGGAGGATTCATGGTAGGTGCTCAGGAATATTCATAACAATTGGAATCATTTGAAAAAATGATTTAGGACTAGGGTTGTTGACATAATTCATTTTTTATTGTATAAAATACATTAACATGAGATCTGTCCTATTAACTAATGCTGTGCTGTATGCTTAATTTTGTTAACTATTTTGTTACATTATTATACAACATCTTTTTAGAACTTTTTATATTATATTATATTTAGAACTATATTATATCCATTGCATGGTCACTCTGTTTTCTCTTCCTCTAAGACACTGGCAACCATCATTCTACTCCTTGTAGGCATTTGACAACTTTATGTATTTCATAGAAGTGGAAGTATGCAGTATTTTTCCTTCTGTGATTGGCTTATTTCATTTTGCAAACTGTCTTCAAGTTTCATTTTTGTTGTAGTATGTGACAGGATTTCCTTCCTTAAAGTAGAATAATATCCCATTGTATAGACACATGACCTTTTTCTCTATCCATTCCTCTATAGATGGATATGTAGATTTTTTTTAAATTTTAGGTATTGTAAATAATGCTATAGTTAAAATGGAAGTGGAACCATCTCATTGAGATTCTGATTTCAATTCTTCTAGATCAATACTCAGAAGTAAGATTGCTAAATTGTATAGTAGCTCTATTTTAATTTTTTGAGGAACCTCCATAATGGACCATTTTGCATTCCCACCAACAGGGCTCAAGGTTTCCGGTTGCTCTATATCCTTTCCTATACTTGGTGGGTTTTTTTGAGTTTTTGTTTTTGATAATACAATGCTTGAGTGAATGAGGGGATCATTCGTTATAGTTTTGATTTGCATTTCCTGATGATGACTGATGTTGGGCTTCTTGTCATATGCCTCTTAGCCACTGCATGTCCTCTCTGGAGAAATGACTAAGTCTTTTTATTGATTTTTTTTTTTATATTCAGTTGTGGGACTTCCTTATATAATTTTGAAATTAACTCCTTACTGGATACATGTTTTACAAATATTTTCTCCCATTCCACAGATTGCTTATTGACTCTGTTTGAGATACTGCATAGGAACTTTTTAGCTTCATGTAGTCCTTCCTACAAATTCAGTTTTATTCCTGTCACCTGTGTTTTGGTATCCTATCCAGGAAGTCATTGCTAAGACTAATATGTAGTAGTCTTAAACCAAGTGGATGAGTGTTGATGTGTGAATATAGATGATGTATTTATTATAAGAAATTGGCTCACATGATTATGGAGGCTGAGAAGTCATACAGTCTGCTCTCTGCAATCTGGAGACCCAGGAAAGATTATGGTATCATTTATTCAGTGCTTAATCTCAATCTAAGAGTAAATGAAAATGAGGCAAAATGTACTACCTCAATTAGTCAGGAAAGAAGAGACAAATCCCTCCTCCCCCTGCTGTTGTTCTATACAGTCTCTCTATTCTGTTCATTTGTCTGTGCCTGTCTTTATACCAAAGCCCTACTGTTCTGATTCCTTATAGCTTTGTAACATTTTTTGAAGCCAAGATTTATGAAGCCTCCAGATTTGTTTTTTTTTTTTTTGAAGAGTATTTTGGCTATTTGGGATCCTTTGGGGTTCCATATAAATTTTAGGAAGATTTTTCCATTTGAAAAAATTACATTAGGATTTAGATAAGGATTAAATGAATCTGTAGATTACTTTGTGAAGTATGGGCATTAAAAAACACTACATTTCCAATCCATGAAGACAGAATGCCTGTCCATTTATTTGTTCCTTTTCAAATTTCTTTCATCAATGTTTTATAGCTTTCAGTATACAAGTCTTCATCATTCCCCCTTGGTTAAATTTATTCCTAGTATTTTATTATTTTTGATGCTATTGTAAATAGGATTTTTAAATTGCCCTTCTGAGTTGCTAATTGTTAATGTAGAAATGCAGCTGATTTTTGTATATTGATTTTGTATCCAGAAAGTTTTCCAAATATGTTTATTTGTTCTAAAGATTCTAAAGATTTTTATAGAATCTCTAGAGTTTTTGAGGATCATGTTATCTGTGAAGGGAGATAATCTTACTCTTGCTGTCACATTTGAATGTTTTCCTTTCTTATTTTTCTTGCCTAATTACTCCAGTTACATTAATATATTCCAGTATTATGCTGAATAGAAGTGTGAGCATAGGAATCCCTGTTTTGTTCCCGATCTTAGTAGAAAAGCTTTCAGTTTGTCACCATCAACTCTGGTGTTAATTGTGGACTTTTCTTATATGACCCTTATGATGTTGAGGTCATTTCCTTCTGTTCCCAGTTTGCTGTGTGTTTTTTTATCATGAAGGGATTTAATGTTGTCAAATGCTTTTCTGCATCATTTGAGATTATCATGTGATTTTTGTCCTTCATTCTCTTAATATGATATATCACATTGCTTTTTGTGTGTTGTACCATTCTTTATCTCAACTTGGTCAAGGGGTATAATCTCTTAATGTGCTACTGAGTTCCATTTTCTAGTATTTTCTTTAGGATTTTTGTATCAACATTTGTCAGGGGTATAAATCCTACTTGTCAAGTTAAGCTAGCTGTTTTTAGGAAGTCTCTGCTGAACAGGGAAGTATAGTATATTTTGACCAAAAAAGTCCCAGTTTTTGTGTTCTGCAAACATAAAATCTGCATGTTTTTTTCCTTCAAATACTTATAGAAGATCTGACTGTAGGATGGTTTTGAAATAAGAAAGGAAAAGAGGGCAGAAGTAGACAAGCAGACAGCATGCTAAAAAGCATGAAAATGTTACACATTTCAATCATTTAATCTCTAATACATGAACACTCAGACCGATGCCTTCCGGTCCTTTATCCATAACTGTTTCTCATGATCTCTCTGTTAATAAATTTTAATCAACTTTCCTCTACCAGTTGCCACACCTTATTATTTATTCTTGCCTAGTCCATTAACATTTCCCATTACTTTCTAAGAGAGTATTCTGAAATATGAATCTGATTTAGGCAGGAATTCATTCCACCACTTAAACCCCTCATAGATCTTTAAGTCTTCCAAATAAGCTGCCACAAAGAGAAAGAATATCAAAGATTCAACCCCAGCCTAGTGATACAACTTTCTCTGCTAACCACATATGTCTCCACATCTTCTCTCTACATAAAACTCTGCTCAAGTATAGTGAAATCAAGCATTCTCCTAACTGTAGCATGTTCTCTTTCACCTTTGCTCCTATTGCACCAAAATAATCCATCCTCACTGTGCTTTCCTGACTATTTCTTCATCCTCCTCCAAAGGGCCTCACATATTACCTACATCAGCTACCTTCTCTGATTCCTCTCAAAACAAGTTAGGGACCACTGTTTTGGGATCCCAAATTCATTTGCTTCAAAACCATTTATTTCTCTCCTTTCCAGAGGTTCTCACCCCTGAGAAATTTATGTGCATGATTTAGAATTTAATAGAGGGAAGCAGTTGGGGGTCATTTAAGAACTGATAGTTTTTGAGCAAAGAGGGGGTTGAGCTTGAGTGGTTTACTCTGCTTCTGGGAAATGAAGTTTTTTGTGTGTTTTGCTCCCATGCAGAACTGTGTTTTCTTTTTTTCCTTCACACCTTTGTGGGGTAGAGAGCTGCCCTGCTTCTCTTTTAACTTTAATACTATGCAGGATGCTTGTCCAGAGAGACCACTGCTTTTTGTTTAGAAATAAGATCTTGAGGTGTTATCATGGTTTCAAGTGCTATGTAAAGCTGTTTTGCCACTGCCTCTTCTGCCCTGAGACACTGAAAATGAGTTAAATCTGAGAGAAATGATTTTGACCATCCTTATATCTTTACCCAAAGTGTGTTATCTGTGAGCCTGATCAGGAAATATCCTTTACCTCTTTCTTAAGAGAAAATGACAGGGATACTTAGCTGGCTAAGGTGTATATCCATCTCCAAGGAAAGAAATGATTGATTGTTTTCTTGGCAAGATAAACACAATTCTGAGTGCATTTTCCATGTAAAATTTTGCTGTTATGGCAATTAGTGTTGATAATAAATTTGGAAAAAGATAAAATTGAAAGTTAATGTTGAGCTTTAACTATGAATACATTTAGAACTCAGTGTATTTTCCTGGGCAGTGGGAACAGTGGCTAAAAAATGATTATAGATTATAGCTCATTGTTAAATTTAGGATATAGTCTACCTTGTAAAAATAAGAATGAAAAAAAATGTAGCAGATAACAAAGTCAGGAGACTAAAGCAATGAAATGAGTGAGATCTTTCATTCTGAATTAGATCCAAATCCTGAAAAACACTTATTTTCCTTTTTGCAATAAAGAGAATTAGTGGGGTGAAATTTGTAAAAAAACAATCTGTAAGTTAGATACTGTTATATCACTGATAATTTTCTGATCTTGATAATTGTATTATGGTCATACAAAATAACTTTCAAGAAAATACATTTAAATATTTAGAGGTAAATGGGCAACATGATTCAATATTGTATGAAGTGTTTTAGAAAAACTGAGTGTGTATACACAAAACAAGAATGATAAAGTGAGGGATGCCTGGGTGGTTCGGCAGTTGAGCCTGCCTTCCAGCCCAGGGCATGATCCCCAGGTTCTGGGATCGAGTCCCACATCAGGCTCCCTGCATGGAGCCTGCTTCTCCCTCTGCCTGTGTCTCTGCCTCTCTCTCTCTCTGTGTCCCTCATGAATAAATAAATAAAATCTTAAAAAAAAAAAGAATGATAAAAAGGAAATGCATAGTGTAAGAAAGTAGTACAATTTCATTCTTTTCCATGTTATGTGCAGTTTTCCCAACACTGTTTAAGAAACTATCTTTTTCCCATTGAATATTTTTTCCTGCTTTGTTGAAGGTTGACCATATAGTAGTGGGTTCATTTCTGGGTTTTCTATTGTGTTCCATTAATTTAAGTGTCTATTTTTGAGTTTTGACCACTATAGCTTTGTAAAATAACTTGAAATCTGGAATTGTGATGCCTCTGGCTTTGCTTTTCTTTTTCAAGGTTGCTTTGGGTCTTTGGGTTCTTTTGTGGTCCTGTACAAATTATAGGATTGTTTTTTCTAGCTCTGTGAGAAATGCTGCTGATATTTCAATAGGGATTGCATTAAATGTGCAGATTACCTTGGGATGATAGACATTTTAACAATATTTTTTCTTCCAACCCATGAACATAGAATATCTTTCCATTTCTTTATGTCATCTTCAATTTCTTTCATCAGTGTTTTATAGTTTTCAGTGTACAGGTCTTTCACATCTTTGGCTAGGTTTTTTCCTAGGTATCTCATGGGTTTTGATACAATCATAAATGGGATCGATTCCTTAATTTTTCTTTCTGCTGCTTCATTATTAGGGTATAGAAATGAAACAGATATCTGTACATTGATTTTGTATCCTGAGACTTGACTGAAATCATGTATCAATATTAGCAATTTTTTGGTGGAGTCATTAGGGTTTTCTGTATAAAGTATCATGCCATCTGAAAATGGTGAAAGTTTGACTTTCTTGCTGATTTGAATGCCATTTATTTCTTTGTGTTGTACAATTTCTGTGTCTAGGACTTCTAGTACTATGTTAAATAAGAGTGAGAGTGGACATCCCTGTCTTGTTCCTGACTGTAGAAGAAAATTCTAGTTTTCTACCATTGAGGAGGATATTAGCTGCAGGCTTTTCATATATGGTCTTTTTGATTTTCAGGTATATTCCCTCTAAATCTACTTTCTTGAGGGTTTTTACCAAGAATGAATTCTGTACTTTTTCAAATGCTTTGTTTGCATCTATTAAAATGATCATATGGTTCTTATCCTTTCTTTTATTAATGTGATGTATCACCTTGATTTATTTGTGAATATTAAACCAATCCTGCAGCACAAGAATAAATCCCACTTGATCATGATGAATGATTCTTTAAATGTATTGTTGAATTTGGTTTGCTGCATAAAATAAATTTAATATAGATTAAAGACCTAAAACTGATATATTAAACTATTAAAATCTTAGAAGAGATTTTAGCAAAGCTGTAGCAAATTTCTAGATATATCTCCTGAAGCAAGGGAAAGAAAAGCAAAAATAAACTATTGGGGCTTCAACAAAATAAAAAGCTCTGCACAACAAAGGACATAAGGAATCCTATGGAATGGGAGAATATATTTGCAAATAACCTATCTAATAAAGGTTTAGTATTAAAATATATACAGAACATATAAAAACACCCAGAAAACAAATGATCCAATTAAAGAAATGAGCAGAAGACATGAATAAACTTTCCTCCAAAGACATACAGATGGCCAACACACACATGAAAAGATGTTCAAGATCACAGTATCAGGGAAATATGAATCAAAACCATAATTAGATATCATTTCTCAAACATCAGAGTGGCAAAAATCAATGACACAAACAAAAGGTGTTGGCAAGGTTGTGGAGAAAAGGGAATCCTCTTGCACAGTTGGTGAGAATGCAAACTGGTGCAGCTACTCTGGAAAACAGTATGGAGGTTCCTCAAAAAATTAAAAATAAAAATACTCTATGATCCAGCAATTCCACTACTAGGTATTTACTCAAAAAATACAAAAAAAAAAAAAAAACTAATTCAAAGGAATATACATACCCTGATGTTTATTGCAGCATTAACTACAATAGCCAAACTGTGGAAACAGCCTGAAAGTCCACTAATGGATGAATGGATAAAGAAAAATGTATAAACACACACACACAAACACACACACACACACACACTGGAATATTAGTCATAAAAAGAATGGGATCTTTCCATTTGAAATGATGTGGATAGATCTAAAGAGTATTATGAAAAGTGGTACAAGTTAGAGAAAGGCAAATATAACATGATTTAAATCATATACAGAGTTTAAGCTATAAAACAATAAGCATAAGGAAAAGAAGACTGGCAAACCAAGAAATAGACCCCCAAATATAGAGAACAAAGTGGTGGTTACCAGAGGGGACTAGGGGGTGGGTGGGTGAAATAGGTAATGGGGATTAAGAAGTACACCTGTTGTGATGAGCACTGGGTGTTGTATGGAAGTGTTGAATCACTATATTGTAGACCTGAAATTAATATTGCATTATATGTTAACTGGAATTTAAAAAAAAAAGTGGAAAAGTAAATGTTAACATTGAAGAATTTGGGAAAATGTAAGTAGGTGTAGTGCTATTTTGGCAACTTGCTTCTGGTTCTGAAATAGTTAAAAATAAAAGGTTGAAAATAAGTTGAGTATATAGAAGGTACTTAAATTGGCTATAAGAACAAATCCTAGCACTGTTTGAAGAAAATGTAATACATTTGTTCTGTTAAATGATGTAGTGTATTTTATTTTGTCTCTTGGATTCACTTTTTTAGGAAACTTGCATTTTACTCTTCTAATCTGTTTTACCTATACTAACTTAATATTATATGTTACCTCTGGGAGCTAATGATGCTTATCATGTTTTTAGTTAACTTTATTAATGTCTTGGGTCAAAGATCACATCAGAAATCTTCCTTGTCAGGCAGCCCTGGTGCCTCAGTGGTTTAGCACTGCTTCAGCCCAGGGCCTGATCCTGGAGACCCGGGATCGAGTCCCATGTCGGGCTCCCTGCGTGGAACCTGCTTCTCCCTCTGCCTGTGCATCTGCCTCTCTCTCTGTGTGTCTCTCATGAATAAGTAAAATCTTAAAAAAAAAAAAAAAAAAAAAAAAAAAGAAAGAAAGAAAGAAAAGAAAAAAAAGAAAGAAAAGAAATCCTCCTTGTCTGTTGACTGAATTTCTGTCTTTGAATATGGGACTGTGGAGGAGTGTGGGATCTGACCATCCTACACAGATTAGCATAGAATATTTGAAATATGGCTGGTGTACAGAGGAACTGAATGTTAAATTTTACTTTAGCATTGTGGAATGCTTTTCTTTTAAACTGTTTGTGAAGAGAGTATGAAATAATTTTCCATTAAACTCAGCTTTATTCCTTTAATGGGACTTTATTTCACTTCAACTGCTGATTTGCCTGAGATATATTATTGTGTTGCAGTATAGTGCTGGGAGTCGACCTCATTTCCAGTGTTATAAGCACCTCATTGATCTAGCTGTTGTCAATGGATTGATTCAGTTACAGTAGGTTTTGCTCTGGATATAACATATGTTTGTTCAAATGCCCAATAAAGATAGCATTAATACTGATGCCTAACTTGTAATACTTATAATGTAATTAGATTATTTTTAGATTAAGAAATACGTATAGATTTTTTAAAAATTTAAGACGAGAGTAAACAGCTGATATAGAATTCAGTGAAGAAACAGAAACTAATACTCAAATGAAAACAGTAAAGAAAAAATAGTGAAAGTGTATTGCAAATTTGTTGCATCAGAGAAAAGTGATCTAACATTATGGGCTGTGTAAAAATTCTGTAATAATAAAATGGACAATACGAAGAAATATTTTCAGTGGACACATAATGAATTGATGTTTTCCCCCAACCAGTTGAAACCAAAGAAATTTGTTGCCTAAAATAAAAAAAAAATAGCAAATTTTAACAGGATCTTGTAATTTTGACCAGCTTTTATTTGTACACAAAAAGAAAGCCGTTTTTGTGGAGAAATAGTAAGATAGTTATGAAATTTTGTTAGAAATGAGGAATAGACTAGAAAAGATGTTTCACAAAAAGTTAAAGATCTTCAATTAGCTACCAGTTGGCTGCAGAATACAAGATTTTTTGAATAGTAAAGATCAGTTGGTTCAAAATTCAAAAAGTTGCAAGTTCCTTATAGCTTTAGATTAAGCTAGAAAGATACTTGCAAGAAGTATCTAAACAAGAAGAGATACTTCCCAATTAATATCTTGAGTTATGTCAAGAATTCCAAATTTACAAAGAAATATAAATTTGCAGCATGAAATATAAATTTTGTGGTGTAGTAATTTTTGTACATTTTATCTGTCAAGAAAGAATTTCAGCTAAATAAAACAAAATTACTTTATATCATGACAGATGGTACTCTTTCTGTTAGACCAAAATTAGGATTTATTGGAATTTCAAAACAAGAGACTAATGTTCCCCTTCTAGTTTTATTTCACTGTATAATACATACTGAATATATTTGTGCTACATTTTCTGAAGCAGATGCTTATAAGTGTCATGGATATAGTTGTTAAAATCTTTCAGTGTGTATATGCAAATGTTATGAATCATCACCAGTTTATGGAACTGTTTAGAGAAATAGAAGACAATGAATTTAATGATCTTATGTGTTTTGTCAGTGCTCATTGGTTGAATTGTAAAGAGTTTTATAAAGATCTGCTTGTTCTGTTAACTTCAATTCAAGATTTTCTTAGAACAAAAGGAATGCTTGCCAAATACTCAACAATCAAAACAAAAATGTCAGTATGATTTGTTTTCTCACCAATATTGGACTGCATATGAATGAGCTCCTAATGGAGGCCTGTGTGAGGCTTAGACAATATGAAAACTATGTTGAAAATTAATTTTTTCATAAAATAATATACATTTATCAATTTTCAAGCATGTTAATATGCAGATTTTAATTTTAATTATGTAATTATAATTGACATTGTTAATTTTTATGTTGATATATTTAGTATTGTGATTAAATTTATTAACATTCAGTGTTAACAAAACTTTTCATTCAATGCTAGTATTACTGAGTGACACACAAGAGTGTCAGAGAGCTGTAGTATCAAAATTGTTGTTTTTACTTGAAAGTCAAATCTATTCTCTTAAAAAAGATGAGCCAGTTTGATCAGTGTGGATATAAATGACATATTTTTTGGCACTTGAATCAGGCATTAAAAGTATTTTTGGAACAACTTGAGTATATGAATCTATTTTTATAACTATAAATTTCATAAAATTTATCTACAAATCAAATTTAGCATGTCAATTGAGATGTAATATATATGTAAAACATGCACTGGTAGCTTCCCATGGCATACTATAGAGGAAAGAATATGAAAAATCTTAGTAATTTACATTTATTAGGCATTGAAATATGCATATTTCTATATATTGGATTAAACAAAATGGAACATTAAATTAATTTCCCTGTTTCTACTTTTAAAAATGTAGTTAACAGAAAGTTTTAAATGACACATGTAGCTCATTAAATTTCTAATCCTTGGTACAATGCTAGGCCATTCCCAAACCAAGAATATGATATTAGCTAATATATTTTAAAGAGTCTGGAAACCAAATAGTAACATTATTTTTTTTATAACATTATTTGGAATAAATCCTTACTTTTGACTTGTGAAATAGGCATACAGCAATATTGCTTCTGATTTGGTTAATTTACAGAGATCCTCTTTGTTTATTTGACCTATTCTCCATGGGCATGTGGGCATGGTACTAGAAGTTTCCTATATAACCAGTCTGGTTAAATTCCAATATATACTCTTTAGCTTCCCTACCCATAAGAGTAGAATTATGATTAAAAGTCAGCTTAGGTATTTATTTTTGCAAAACTAAAAATATAACTTTAAGGAAACCACACAAAATAGTTATTTTATTGTTTTTGTAAGAAATTGAAAAATCTACATTTATAGAATGAAAACTGTTCTGGTAATTCTTTAGTAATAGTAGGTAAAAGTTTAGTAAGTTTATAAGAACAGTATGGAGCATTTATAAATGAACAGCTGAAACTATAGCTTTAATTATATAAATCAGAAGATATGTCTGGGAAGAACACTGAAGGATAATGTTTTGCATTAAAAGTATAGGAATTACTACACATAGGCATTTCTTTGACTTAATGGCTCAATATTACATTGTCATATTTGAATATACTGCTGTCACAGAAGTGACTTTGGCTTGGCTGACAAGCATAGTAAAAGCCAAGAAAGCCTGTTTCTTTAACATGGTCAGAGGATTCACTGGAAGTGGGAAGACTGGCATTCTCTACCAGTGGAGGAAGTTTTGTTTTTAACCCTAAATTCTTAAAATAGCACCCTACCTGCTCATATAAAACCTAATTTGTCAATTATTTGTTCAAGACCTTAATTTTCTCATACATTTATGTCTGCTTATATCCCCTGACTCCTCTGAAGTATTTTAGAGATGTGTGCCTGCTTGATTGCTATAATAATTGATAATAGTCCCAGAGTTTCTAGGTATTGATTAGGTATGTTTACCAAATAAGACTTGGATTTTATAGGTGCCCTGTTGGTGGTTTGAGTGGAAGGATAGTAAGAGGAAGCCAGTGGCATAAAACTTAAACAGTTTTTATTGTATTCAAATAGATGATGAGGTGATACTTTTTTGTGTGCTCCCAAGGGAGAATAGCCAGTAAGATCACTCATTAGAGGTCTTTTACTTCTGCATACATTTTTAATCTAAGGTCCATTTTCTACATTTTTGAAAAGCAGACACAATTGCTTTGGAGGCCTCTGGCATCCAAAGTTAATTACTAACTAATGGATCACTTTTCAAGTGGAAAATGACCACAAATATTTCAGTACAGAGAATCCAGCAAAAGAAAGATCTCTATATGTAACTTCTGACTGTATGAAGAGTTTTAATTTAATAGATGTTTCTACCACATACTGTCTGGTTACTATATCACAGAGGGACTATCCCTGACAAGATACAAACTTACAGCTATTGAAGTCTCTATGAGATGGAAAGCACATTAATAGGGAATATTTTTAAGACCCAAAATATCAAAGAATAAATACAAAATAGAATGTTTTTACTTAAAAATTGTGAAGACTAAATTGACACGTGAATATAGATGATTTTGTTTGAATAATATCAGGAATAGAGTACAATATAACTGACTAAAACATCTATTGCTATTTATAAGAGTGGGGAAATTTAGGGGCACCTGTTTATTCTAGGGGAAATGTTTACATCTAATTGCTGATTATTATTATTATTATTATTATTAATAAGTAAGGTCCCATGTATTTACAGTTTAAAGGCTGTATGTTTGATATGTCTTCCAAAAGATTAATTATTCAGGTTTTAGATCATGCAAGGGTTGTTAGCAGGATGTGAAAGAAAGGCTGCCCATTGACACCGAGTGACTGGATATGTTGTGTGAACCTCTTGAAGTATTTGGCCATCTCTTGTGAAAACAGGATAGATTCTATAGAGTTGATATTTATAGATCCATGGTATGGCCTATTTATAAAGAAAGGAGATGCCCCCCCCTCCGCCCCAATGAGTTGAACTCACTGTTATTAAGGTCAATGAAAATATCTTAGGCGATAAGACTTTGAAGCTCTCTGAGGGCCTTGCTAATTTTAGTTTAAGAATTCCACTCATTTATTAAACCTATCCTGAATATTGGGGTGGTACAGACAGTGAACCATCTCCCTTACTGGCAAGTATTTATAACATGGTTGAATGACAGCTGCATGAAAATGAGTGCTTCTGTAGCTGCAGGAATAAGTTGGAATTCCCCAGGACTATCACAGCCGAAACTCTTTAAAAAAAAAAAAAAAAAAAAAAAAAAGCTTCAATCCACCTTGTGAATTAGGCAACCTTGGTAAGGTTTTAACGGTGTAGTTACATGTAACTCTGAGGGGATAGACAAAAGAAATATGAGATTAGAGACTTGTCCATGTCTCAACTTTATAATTTTAACAAAATTACTTACTAGGAGATAAGTACCAAACACATCAGCAATTTTAGTTAAGGTTCATGTACAAAGTTGGTTGGGTGGAACGAATGGCCAATTTGTTCTAATATCAAATAATCATAGAAGATTATTTTAAGCTTCCTTTCAGACTCCTCTAGCACCATTAAGTGGCCACCTTGAAAGTGGCTGCTATTTTAACTATGTAATTTGAAAACCAATTTCTCAGGATATCCCTTTTTGATTCCTAGAGCTAATTACTCAGTTTCTAATGGTGTATTTGAAACTTTCCAAACCCTTGGTCTCTGGTTATCACAGTGACATACATAAGAGTGAAGACTGCTTGCCCAGAAAAAATTAGCCTTTCTTTAGCGTCCATATATTTTTGTATAGTCTTTTGCATGGCATAACATAACAAATATCTCCTTGGAATATCTAAAATAATAAAATAAATTTTATTTCCTTTTTGATTTTTTTCAGTACTTTTTTTTTTTTTTTTCTTAGTGCTAAGCTTCTGTCTAACATCCTATTACCGTTGCCTTTAATACTTTGATGCAGGTCAACAAGGAATGGAATCTCTCAAGTTTTACTCAGGCCAGGAAAAAGCCTTTATCACCTCTTCATTTTTAAGATGATGTTGTCACCAGTAGAGAATACTGGGTTAACAGCATTTTTCTTTCAACATTTTTTTTTCTTTCAACATTTTAAAGGATCCTTTCACTATCTTGCAGTTTGCATAGTTTCTGGAAAAAGTTAGATGTAATTATTTACCTTTGTTCCTCTCTATGAGATTGCCTTTAAAAAAATATGCCTGCCTTCAGTATTTTCTCTATGCTTTTTGGATTGCAGTATTTGGATAGGATATGTTTAGGCAGGAGATTTTTTTTGTTTGTTTGGTTGTTTTGTACTTATCCTGCTTGTTGTTCTTTGAGTGCCTCAACACTGTAGTGTCTATCATCAATTTGGAAAATTCTTAGCCATTCTTCAAATATATCTTCTAGCCTTTTGATCTTTATTACCCTTCTGGAATTTCAGTTACATATAAATTAGAATATTTTTTTACAGACTTTTTATGATTTGGGTTAATCTTTTTATCCCCTTGTGCTTAAAATTGGTGATTTCCATTGATTTTTGTTCATGTTCATGATTTTTATGTTGTATTATGTTGTATTGACCCTACTGATGAGTCCATTAAAAGCAATCCTTATCTGTTACTGTTTCTCTTTAACAATGCCATTTCTCCCTGCTGAAATTACTTGTCTTATTCTGCATATCACTTATTTCCCCCTGTTTTTAATATATTAATCATAATTATGTTATTTTCACCAAACGATAGTTCAGAATTACATCTGAGATGAGTTCCGTTGACTCTGCTGCCAATAGAAATCAAGAAATGGCTACTTTATAAAGCTGAGATTCGAAAACAATATATACTTACCTGTTGGGTTTCTAACTGAATGTATAGAAGGGTTATTAGAACTGGAATAAGTTATGATGAATCTTCTCTCTGCTAAGCTTACTGACTATTGGTTTTAGTCTTCTTTAAACTTCTGACCTTTGATGGATTCCATACTAATTGTTCTACTGATATCAGTAGAAAATATAGTTCTGTCTTCCAAGATAATTAGATCTAACAGAATGAGAAACTATTATAACTACGGCAGTTTTTGAGAAAAGGTGAAGTGAGAAATGCTGTGCTCCAACTTGGGGTCCAGTAAGCTATTTAAAAATCTGTGACAGATAAAACCTTTATTTTTTTATTTTAAGTTTTTATTTAAATTCTAGTTAACTTATATGGTAAAATTGGTTACAGATGTAGAATTTAGGAATTCAATTCATCATTATGTATAACACCCAGTGATCATCACCTCAAATGTCCTCCTTAATCCCCATCACCCATTTTGCCTAGCCCCTAAGCACCACCTCTCCATTAATCATCAGTTTGTCCTTTATAGTTAAGAGTCTTTTATGGTTTCCTTCGCTCTTCTTTTTCCCCTTCTTCTATGTTTATTTGTTTTGTTTCTTAAATTCCACATATGAGTGAAATCATATGTTGTCTCTCCATGACTGATTTATTTCACTTGACATAATGCACTTTAGCTCTATCCATTTCACTGAAATGGCAAGATTTCATTCTTTTTATGATGGAGCAATAGTCCATTGTGTGTGTGTATACCACTTTTTAAAAAGATTATATTTATTTATTCATGAGAGACTGTTGTGCCCAAGATTGCGAATCCGAGAAACCACCAAGGAGCCGACACGAATGCAAGTACATGAGGGTTTATTAACAAGCTCGAGCTTGGGTCCAAGTATACCTGACACAGACAACAGAGCAGGGACTTGGACCCCGAGGTGGGTTCTAGTTTTATGGGCTGGTCTAGGGAATTTCCAGAAGGGGTGGAGGAATTTCTTAAGCTCTGTTCTCATTCTAATATGGGGCTACCTGCCACTGGCTTAAGCTCTGTTCTCATTCTAATATGAGGCTTTCAAGGGCATTAAGCTGTTTTTTCCTGTAACTGAAATAGGGTAAAGTTCAGCTCTTATTCACCAGGGGCCTGAGATGGCTGTACTTGTGCTAACACTGAACTTAAGGTGGAATGGCCTTAATTTTCTCGGCCTCCACAAGACACACACAGAGAGAGGCAGAGACACAGGCAGGGGGAGAAGCAGGCTCCATGCAGGGGCCCAATGTGGGACTTGATCCCGGAACTCCAGGATCACGCCCTGGGCCAAAGGCAGGCACTAAACCGCTGAGCCACCCAGGCGTCCCTATACAGCACTTCTTTATCCATGCTCATGAACATTTGGGCTCTCTCTATAGTTTGGTTATTGTGGATAATGATGGTGTAAACATTAGGGTGCAGGTGCCCCTTTGGATCCATATTTTTGTATCCTTTGGGTAAATACCTAATAGCATAATTGCTGAATTGTGGGGTAGTTCTATTTTTAACTTTTTGAGGAACCTTCACATTTTTTTCCAGAGTGGCTATACCGGCTTACATTCTCACCAATAGTGTAATGCACATCCTCACAAATATGTTTCCTGTGTTGTTAATTTTAGCCATTCTGACAGGTGTGATATATCTTATCATGGTTTTGATTTGTATTTCTCTGATGATGTGCTATTGAGCATCTTTTCATGTGTCTGTTAGATGGCTAAGAAGTGGGCAGAAGATATGAACAGACATTTCTCCTAAAAACTTTAAGTTTGATTTCCTAATACTACAAATGCAAAAACTTTTTTGGTTTAGGTATTAAATATGTATAGCAATTGCTCTGCAAGTTGGAAAGTAGGATTGTTTGGGTATAGAATATTAATCATTTTTCTGAAATTATGATATTTGTACAAGCTCCTTATTTATAGACACTCATTCAAATGTACATTTGCTTGCATGTGTTCTCATCAAATGTTTTGTACACATGTATTTCTAATTTATATAAATTTATATATAACAATTTGTACATTATATATATGAATGTATAATGGTATTGCTCCATTTTTCACTGAATACTATAATTTAAAAATCCACTTGGATTTCTATCACCTTGTTTATTCTACTGCATAGTAATCTGTGATGTGCACATACCACATTTTGTGTATCTACCTGCCCAGTTATAGAAACCCATGCTATGCTGACTCCTCATCTCGCTACACAAACAATGCTGTGATAAATACCTTCTTTCTATGTGTATTCCTTTATCTATAAGGGGGTTTCTTAGTGATATAAACAGATATTAGCATTATTAGCTCAATATTAGCTCATAAACTACAAGAATACTTGATATGACTAATAGGTACTCTAATAGATACTCTGCACAATGGCTGCACCCATTACATTCTAACCAGCAATATGCAGGGTTTCCAGGAACCACATCCCTACCAGTACTTGAACAATTAACTTGTTTTACTCTGATTACTAATGATTTTGGAGCATTGCTTCATATTTCCATTACCCTCTTTATTCTCTCTTCCATAAATAGCATTTTGTGTATAATATTAGTCTACAGAGTTCTACTGGAAATTATTATTTTATGCGTATTTCTCTACAGAAATCTCTTGTGCTTTCTACAAATAATTTTTAGTTTCAGTAAATATTTTTCCACATATATTCTGGGTCTGTCAACTCTGTCCATAATATAATTTATTGAAGAAGATACTCAATTTTATACATTACCAATTATTTTTTCCAAGTTTGTCTTTGAAAATTTGAGGAAGTGCTTTTTTGTCTTTTATTTCACAAAAATATCCTATTTTTAAAAATTTAATATAATTACTTTTATATTTAGGTTACTATTTCCTTTATGATTGAACTCTGTATTTGCTGAGATCATTTTTTTTTTTAATTTTTATTTATTTATGATAGTCACAGAGAGAGAAGAGAGAGAGGCAGAGACACAGGCAGAGGGAGAAGCAGGCTCCATGCACCGGGAGCCCGATGTGGGATTCGATCTCGGGTCTCCAGGATCGCGCCCTGGGCCAAAGGCAGGCACCAAACCACTGCGCCACTCAGGGATCCCTGCTGAGATCATTTTTATGATCTATCCTGTCACCAATAATTTTGTCATCTTTATCACCTATTTTGCATGTTTATTTGCATAGATTATTTCTTAGCTGCCTGCTTATTTGTTCCATTGGTCTATTTATCTCTCTGTTATATGTAGAAATTGATACACACACACACACACACACACACACATACATATATATATTCTTCTCTCTTATTCTCTTAATTATTTTGTTTAGGGCTAACTAATTTCTAAATGAAACTTTATTTTTCTATAACATTTTAGAATGTATTATATAGGCACCTTAAAAAAATGGAGACACTTGGGTATCTCAGTCAGTTGAGTGTCAGACTCTTGATTTCAGCTTAGGTCATGATCTCAGGGTCCTGGAATCCAGCCTCGTGATGGGCTCTATGCTTGGCAGGGAGCCTGCTTGAGGATTGTCTCCCTCTTCCTCTACCCCTCTCATCATGCATATGCATTCTCTCTCTAAAATAAATAAATCCTTAAAAATGGAATTTTGATGAGAAAGTCTTAGGCAGAATTAATATCTATATTTAAATATTCTAAGTGTTTGAAATGTCTTTATTTAGACTATTTTCTATGAATTTTATTACAGTTTTAAAGTTTCTCCATAGTTCTCCTACACATTCATTTTTGTTCTCCTAGGTGCTTTATAGTTTTTGCTATTGTTGGCAATATCATTTTAAAATTATATACTACACTGATAATTATATAAAGTACTATTAAATTGATATGTTTATTTTGCATCTGATAAACTCATTGAACAGTTTTATTAGTTGCAATAGTTTTTGTTGATTCCTCTAGGTAAATGATCATATTGTTGACAAATATTGTGTCATTCTTGGAGTAATTATACCTCATACTGTGTTAGACAGTAATGGAAGACTGGACGTTATTATTATTTTTTTTTTGTATTTTATTGCTTTTACATTTTCTTTTTTACATTCAAAGGAAAAACTCATAAAGTTTCCTTATTGTCATTTAAAATTCTTTAAACTAATGAATCTCATTTTTATAGCAGATCACAAAAAATGCGTGGAAAATAGAGCTCCTGTGTAACCCTGTCTCCATGTATGCATTGTCCTCCACCATCAAAATCCCACAACAGAGAAGTACATTTGTTACAAATGTGATCCTATTTTGACATCATTATCACCCAAAGTCCATTATTTACATTACTATTCACTCTGGGTGTGGTTATGTGCCAGAAGTTTTGACAAGTATGTATTTATGTGCGTTCACCAATATACAGAATACTTTCACTGTCTAAAAATCCACTGTAATCTGCCTCTTCATCTCTCCCTCTATCCTACTCCTACCCCTGCTAATTACTGATTTTTTTTCTGTCTCTATATTGCCTTTTCAGATGTCCTATTGTTGGAATCATACAGTATGTAGTCTTTTCAGATTGGCTTCTTTTACTTAGTAATATGCACTTAAATTTTATATTTTCAATTATTAATGGCTCATTTCTTTTCAGTATCAACAGTATTCCATTGTCTGGGTGTATCATAGTTTACTTATCCACTCACCTATTGAAAGATACCTCGATTGCTTCCAAGTTTTGGGCATTATAAATAAAACTCTGGACCTCTGTGTGTATTTTTTTTGTTTTTATTTTTGTTTTTTGTTTCTTTGTTTTTGTTTTGCATGGACATAGGTTTCAGGAGTGCAAGTGCTGAGTTATATAGCAAGAGTATGTTTGGTTTTATTTAAAAAAAAAAAAAACTGTCTTCTAAAGTAGTTGTATGGGGATCCCTGGGTGGTGCAGCGGTTTAGCCCTGCCTTTGGCCCAGGGTGCAATCCTGGAGACCTGGGATCGAATCCCACGTCAGGCTCCCGGTGCTTGGTGCCGGCTTCTCCCTCTGCCTATGTCTCTGCCTCTCTCTCTCTCTCTCTCTCTCTCTGTGACTATCATAAATAAATAAAAATTTAAAAAAATAAAAATAAAGTAGTTGTATCAATTATTTTGCATTCCCACCAATAATGAATGAGAATTACTATTTCTCCACATCCTTGCCAGCATTTGATGGTGTTAGTGTTTTAGTTTTTGGCCATTCTAGTAAGTTTGTAGTGGTATCTTACTGTTTCAATTGTAAATTTTCCAGGGACATACAATGTTCAAAGTGATCTATCATCTATCTATCTATCTATCTATCTATCTATCTATCATCTATCTATCATTTATCTTCTTTGGTGAGATGTCTGTTCAGTTCTTTTGCCCATGTTTAATTATTATTTTTTAAGAATTCCTTCTGTATTTTGTATAACTGTTCTTTATCAGGTATGTCCTTTATAAGTATTTCTTTCAATCTGTGACTTATTTTATCATTCTCTTGACAGTGGCTTTTTTTTCCTCCACAAAGCAAAAGTTTAAATTTTAATGGAGTCCAGCATCTCAATTATTTCTTCCATAGATCCTTCCTATGGTGTTGCAAATAAAAAGTCATTGTCATCCTTAAAGTCATCTCAGTTTCCTTCTATGTTGTAAGAATTTTACAGTTTTACAATTTACATCTAGGTCTACAATAATTTCAAGCTAATTTTCATGAAGGGTCTAAGGTCTCTACTTTTTTTTTTTTTTTTTTGTAATGTGGATCCTTAGCTGTTCACCATTTATTGAAAAGGCTATTTTGCTCCATTATATTACCTTTATCCCTTTGTCAAAGATCAATTAGCTATATTTTTGGGGTCTACTTCAGAACTCTCCATTCTTTTCCATTATTTTATTTGCCTGTTATTTTGCCAATATTACACTATCTTGATTACTTTAGGGTTTTTTTTTTTTAGCATTTCTTTATTTTTATTTTATTTTATTTTTTATTTTATTTTATTTTATTTTATTTTATTTTATTTTATTTTATTTTATTTTTATTGGAGTTCAATTTGCCAACATTTAGCATAATACCCAGTGCTTATCCCGCCAAGTGCCCCCTCAGTGCCCATCACCCAGTCACCCCAACACCCAACCCACCTCCCTTTCCCCTACTCCTTGTTCATTTCCCAGAATTAAGTGTCTCTCATGTTTTGTCACCCTCACTTATATTTTCACTCATTTTCTCTCCTTTCCCTTTATTCTCTTTCACTAATTTTTATATTCCCCAAATGAATGAGACCATATAATGTTTGTCCTTTTCTGATTGGCTTATTTCACTCAGCATATAGTAGGTTTTGAAGATGAGTAATGTCCTGTGACTTTGTTCTTCACCATTGTTGAGTGGGCTATTCTGGGTTCTTTGGTTCTCCATATAAACTTGAAATCCATTACCATTGTCGTATGTTTTATTACTAAATAAAGATGGTTGGCTTTTTCATCCATTTGTTGAATTTTTTAAAACTACTTGGAAGTATTGAATTTTAGCCAATATTATCACTGCATTGGTTGAATTAATCTACCTTATTAATGTGATGAGTTGCATTAACATATTTCTGTTGGTTTTGGTATCAAACCTTATAAGCAGTATAAAACACAGCCAGTCCTCATTTTGTATGGTTCAGAGTTGTAGAAATTTAACTCATCACAGTTTATTTAAATAATACCATTCCTGGGGTGCCTGGGTGGCACAATTGGTTAAATATCCCTCTCTTGGTTTCAGTTCATGTCATGATCTCCGGGTGGTGAGATCAAGCCCTATATTAGGCTCTGTGCTCGGCATAGAGATCTACTTGAGATTCTCTCTCCCTTTGCTTTTGCCTGTCCCACTCATGCTTGTACATGCTCTCTTAAATACATACATACATACATACATACCAGTTTTCTGACAACATGGTTCAAGTTTCAGTTACCACAATATATGTAAACTGTGAGTTTTCACATAAGAGACACATTTCTTTATTAGACTTTGGTCATTACATACGTAACAGAACCTAATCAGTGACGAATCACCTTAATTCTTTCAAAATGTGGTGATTGTTGATTGATTACAGAACATATTTTATTTTTCAAAAAGATTTTATTTATTTATTCATAAGAGACACACAGAGAGAGAGGCAGAGACACAGGAAGAGGGAGAAGCAGTCCCCATGCAGGGAGCCCAATGCGGGACATGATCTTGGGTCTCCAGGATCACGTCCTGGGTTGAAGGCAGGTGCTAAACCGCTGAGCCACCCAGGTTGCCCTACAGAACATATTTTAATAAGCCTTTATGTACAGACAACAAAGAATGCGTTTGGAGTGCCTTCTTGCTCCCAGAGATAAGCCCATCTGGCTTTTTATAAGATTGGATAATCAGTAAAGAGCGTCAGTCATCCAAAGTGAAAATACAGCCCTATCCATCCCCACTGACCTCCCAAATAAAGTGATAATGCTTAGAGCGAAATTCAAATCAAATGTAAATGATGACATATGACAAATAGCTAACATTAAGGATATTGGCATTGCCATCATTGAAGATAGTCGATTTGTAGCCAGAGGAACTTAGTGAAGGTATATTTATTGACCTAAATGAGGAAAATGTAATAAAAAGGATGAAGAGATCCCAGAGAAAGCGCCTTTGTAATTAACCTCACAGTGAAGGAAATTTGTGATATATTTCACACCTTTTAAGAGCTCAAAGGATAAAATGGTGGATACCTATCCAAAATGTTGGAAGAGTATGATAATTATTCAAGAATGTGAAGAGATTATTTCCTAATATTTTAGATCATATGTCATATTTTCCTTCAGAGAGACTAATTCAGGTTATTGCAAAAACAAAAATAAACAACACTTCTTTCAGATTTGTATAGACTGAATTGGTTTCCTGTGGCCATTAAAATGTTATTTATTGTGTGTTATGGAGCTATATAAAACATTTTCATGAAAATTATATTTTTCTTTGGTTTGAGTATGAAGCATTGTTATCAAGAATGTTTTTGATGATTAAAATGGAAATAATCTCTTTTATATAATGGGCTTTTTGACAGCATGTGATTTCTGGACTTTATTTTACATGAAGTAATTAAATAAAAATCTAATAGAAAACTCAGGTTCTAATTGGTGGCCAGGTCACAGTGCCCATGGACTTTGAGTATTTATCCAGGTAGAACTGATCATACAGCATAGTCCACCAGAGCCATAACTATTAAAAATAAATATGTAAATTCTGAAGAGTGATTTTTTTCTATTATATCAGTTAGATTTTGTAATCACACATGTAAAGTAGTACCCATTTAACTAGGTTTCATTATTTTTACAATTAATTTACCTTCATTCTTCATTTTTATTTGAAAGGAAGATAAATAAGTGCTGTGTAAAATAAGCAGTTCTTCCCAAAATACCATAATTGATTAAATGTAATTTGTTGCCTGATCTATCAACTTAATATAATTGATTATATATTAGAAAGACATTATTTAAAGAGAGAATACATAGGTGTACATCTTTATGTCAGAAATCATATGGAAGTTACATGGCAATCTTATGGAAGACAAAGACACAATATAGATGTATTTGTTTTCCATGAACATGATAGAAGACATAAAGTTATAATTTGAGAAAACTATCCTGAAATAAGGAATAGATAGATGATTCTAAGTCTAGGATGGATAGATTGACTAATATTGAGAAATATCTTAATATTATTGATTGTAAATTAAAGAGAATTCTATAGAAACAAGGAACAATCACCATTGGAATATGAAAGCAGGTGATTGCTGAATGGAAAGTTCTGTTTGCATTTATAATACACTAAAATGAAATTTAATGGTAAACAATAATGTGGCTATGTCTACCACATCTTCAGGAAGTAGGAATCTTGTTATAGGAATCTTACAGCTTTTCAAACTTTCCTTCAAACATAAAGACTACAGAAAATATTTTCAAATGTGAGAATTTAGGCAACATAATTTGCATAAAATTTTTCTCACCAACTTACAAAGGAATAGAAATATAGTGACAAAATAATTGACAATAAGTATTGAGTGTATTTAACTGAAGAACTACATTTGTGGAAAATATGGCATCAGAATGCAATTTATCTGCTATAAACTTTAAAAATATATTGTTAGGCTAATAACTACCAAAAGGCAAGTAAAAGAATATTAGAGGTGGTGGGATATCAATTTCCCTGTGTTTCAAAAAAAAAAGATCAAAATACAGTTGAAAATGTAATTATGAAATATATTCAAGAGTACCAGAGGTTTTAAAGGCAACAACGAAAGAACTAATAATAATATAATCAACCAAAGTTAAGTGTTGGCAGTGCAGATGAGCATAATAAAAGGGATGATACCAAATCTTTTATTGCTTTTGAAACATAAAATTCTTTGAGAATTAATGGATAAATAGCTATATAGAGTTAACCAATACCATTACCTATGGTGGCTCAATCAGTTTACAATCCTACCAACAGTGCACAAGGGTTCCATTTTCTTCACATCCTCATCAAAACTTATTCCCTCATCTTCATGATAGCCATTATTACAGGTGAACTGATATCTCATGTGATTTTGATTTACATTTGATGATCACTAATCACCTTTACATGTACCTGTTTACGGTTTGGACATCTTCTTTGCAAAATTTTGCATATTTAGTTTTTCTGCCCATTTTTAAATTGGATTATTTGCAGGTTTTTGTTACTAAGTTGTATGAATTCTTCATAAATCCTGCCTATTCACCCTTTATCTGATATATGGTGTGCTGATATTTTTCTCCCATTTTCTTGGCTGCCTTTTCATTTTGACTGTTTTATTTGTTTCTTTTGCCAAGCAGAGCTTTTAAGTTTGATGTAGCTCCACTTTTTGGTCTCCTTTGTTGTTTGTATTTTTGGTGTCCTATTAAAAAATCGCTTCCAAGACCCTATTGAGGTGCTTCTTACATTTTCTTCTAATAGTTTTATTTTCAAGGCCTTATGTTTAAATCTTTGATGCAATTGATCTTTGATCTTTGTGAATGTTGTAAAACAGAGGTCCAATTTCATTTTCCTGTATGTGTTTATCTAGTTTTCCAGCATCATTTATTGAAGAGACTATCCTTTCTCCGTTGAATGTTCCTGGCTCTCTTACCAAAGACTAGCTGATCATATATGTTGCTTCAGCATTTCTTGCAAGGTCAAGTAGTGATGAACTCCTACACCTTTTGTTGGTATCAGAAAGTCTTTATTTCTTCTTAACATTTGAAGGATAACTTTATCAGATGAAGTATTCTTGGCTGGCAATTTTTATCTTTCAACCACTTGGATATGTCATTATACTCTCTTCTATAGAGTTTCTAGGGAAATCAGCTGATAGTTAACAGGGCTTCCTTTATAAGTTACATTCTTTTTTGTCTTTGATTGTCTTTAGGATTCCTTATCATTGATTTTTTTTAATCATTTCATTACACTGTATCTTGAAGAAGGTCTTTTTGCATTGAAATAATAGAATGTTGTATTAGCTTCATGAACTTATATGTCCAAATACTTCTCCATGAGTTAACTTCTCTGCTTAAGTTCTCTGCTTTAAGTTCTCTGCTTCCTTTCTGTTTTCCTTCCGGAATCTCAATTATTCTGTTGTTTATCCTTCTAGTGGTATCAGATAGCCCTCATTGGCTTTCTTCACTCTTTTTAAATCTTAGCTACCTCTCCTGTAATTTCTATATTCCTATTTTCCAAGTAATTTTTTTTTCTTCTGTCTGGTATTCCCTTATTCAGATGCTCTCCATTGTATTCTTTATCTCATTTATTGGGTTCTCCAGACCCAGAATTTCCTTGGCTCATTTTTCTAACTTCAATGTCTTTGGTAAAGAAAGAACTCTATTTTCTCATAAACTGTATTCCTGATTTCATTGAATATTCTGAGTCTTTTGTAGTTTGTTGAATTTCTTCATAAGTATTTTGAATTCTTTATCAGTTGTAATATTTTATGCTTTTGATCTTGGCTTCTGGAGAATTATTTTTTTGTGTAATAACATATTTCCTTTTTTTTTTTAATATATTGCTTGAATTTGCATTTGAAGTAGCAGACTCCTCCTTAACTTAGCTTTTATGTCATCTTTATTTCTTTCAATATTACCAAGCTGGCTATTAGAAACCTTTTTGTTTTCCAAAAAGTGGCACTGTAGCTTGAGTTGTGGTTTCTTCCTTGCCTAGCACCATGGCCTTTCTGAGCATCCTCCCTCTCTACCAGAGCTTCCTCTTGTGGCAGCACTGGCGATGTGCCTGTCCAAGGAGGAAGCAAAACAGTGAGGAGAGGTGTGAATTTAGCCCTTGGTATGTTGGAGATATCTACACCCTAGTAGAGAAATTCTAAAAGGTGGTATTTCTAGAGGCTGATGGGTAACAGTACCTTCAAGTCCAATTGAAATTCTTATTCCCCCCCCCCCATATCCTCCCTCCCTTGAATCACAGAGCTCCTGCCTTAATCCACTCTGTGCCAATGGAGAGAAAGGGGTTTCTTGAGCCATCTCCAGGCCAGCTAGAGTCTCTGGGCTCTCTCTGACCACCCTCTTCTTTCCTTGTGGGAGAAGTCACCTCTGCCAGATGAGTCAGCCCCAATTGATAACTCCTTGTGGATGAGGTGGCAATGAGAAAGTTTCTCTTATCACCTTCATTGCAACCACAAACTTGTATTTTTCCTTTAATGGTGTGTTAGAGTCTACTCTTTTTATTTTTATTTTTTTTAAGGGTTGAACTTGAACACGTTCTCTCTCCTGGGTGAGTGCCTGCCCAATTCAGCATTAATTCAATTCTTACATAATAGTCAGTAGATTCCATGCTCATGGATTGGAAGAATTAATATTGTGAAAATGTCAATGCTACCCAGAGCAATTTGCACATTTAATGCAATCCCTATCAAAATACCATGGACTTTCTTCAGAGAGTTGGAACAAATCATCTTTAGATTTGTGTGGAATCAGAAAAGACCCCGAATAGTCAGGGGAATATTAAAAAAGAAAACCAGAGCCGGGGGCATCACAATGCCAGATTTCAGGTTGTACTACAAAGCTGTGGTCATCAAGACAGTGTGGTACTGGCACAAAAACAGACACACAGATCCATGGAACAGAATAGAGAATCCAGAAGTGGACCCTGAACTTTATGGTCAGCTAATATTCGACAAAGCAGGAAAGGCTATCCACTGGAAAAAAGACAGCCTCTTCAATAAATGGTGCTGGGAAAATTGGACATCCACATGCAGAAGAATGAAACTAGACCATTCTCTTATACCATACACAAAGATAAACTCAGAATGGATGAAAAATCTAAATGTGAGACAAGATTCCATCAAAATCCTAGAAGAGAACATAGGCAGCACCCTTTTTGAATTTGGCCACAGTAACTTCTTGCAAGATACATCCATGAAGGCAAGAGAAACAAAAGCAAAAATGAATTATTCTGACTTCATCAAGACAAGAAGCTTCTGCACAGCAGAAGAAAGTCAACAAAACTAAAAGACAACCTACAGAACGGGAGAAGATATTTACAAATGACATATCAGATAAAGGGCTAGTATCCAAGATCTATAAAGAACTTATTAAACTCAACAGCAAAGAAATAAACAATCCAATCATGAAATGGGCAAAAGACATGAACAGAAATCTCACAGAGGAAGACATAGACATGGCCAACAAGCACATGAGAAAATGCTCTGCATCACTTGCCATCAGGGAAATACAAATCAAAACCACAATGAGATACCACCTCACACCAGTGAGAATGGGGAACATTAACAAGGCAGGAAACAACAAATGTTGGAGAGGATGTGAAGAAAGGGGAACCCTCCGGCACTGTTGGTGGGGATGTGAAATGGTACGGCTGCTTTGGAAAATGGAGATTCCTCAAAGAGTTAAAAATAGATCTGCCCTACGACCCAGCAGTTGCACTGTTGGGGATTTACCCCAAAGATACAGATGCAATGAAACGCTGGGACACCTGCACCCTGATGTTTCTAGCAGCAATGTCCACAATAGCCAAACTGTGGAAGGAGCCTCGGTGTCCATCGAGAGATGAATGGATAAAGAAGGTGTGGTTTATGTATACAATGGAATATTACTCAGCCATTAGAAATGACAAATACCCACCATTTGCTTCAACGTGGATGGAACTGGCGGGTATTATGCTGAGTGAAATAAGTCAATCGGAGAAGGGCATACATTATATGGTCTCATTCATTTGGGGAATATAAAAAATAGTGAAAGGGAATAAAGAGGAAAGGAGAGAAAATGAGTGGGAAATATTAGAGAGGGAGACAGAACATGAGAGACTCCTAACTCTGACAAATGACAAGAGGTGGTGGAAAGGGAGGTGGGCGGGGTTTGGGGTGACTGATTGACGGGCATTGAGGGGGGCACATGATGGGATGAGCACTGGGTGTTATGGTATATGTTGGCAAATTGAACTCCAATAAAAAAATATTTTAAAAAAATAGTAGAGGTCCAGGCAGTCTTGCCAGCTCCATTGGTTTCACACCCATATGGAAGATTGACTCTTTCCTACTTGCTGTACTGGTAGGCAAGATTCTGTTGATCAAGACGCAAAGTTTGAAAATTTCCACAAAGGTGCTCTTGTTAGTGTATATATATTTAATTCATTGATTATAAAGAGCATTAAAAGGAGAAATGTCTCATATTAACAGGTTTTGAATGTCACTACAAACAAGACTTGTAAATAATAAGGATGAAGGCTTTCCAGGGGCTAGAAAATAAAACTGGTAATTTCAGTGCAAAACTGAAAACAATAAAAAGAAATAAAAGCAAATTCTTGAATTGAAAACGCCATGATGGATATTTGGGACTAAATGTATGGATTTATTAGCAGATTAGACAAAACTTAGAATTATTAAATGGGAAAAAAAAAACCAGGAAAAAAAATTGTATGTCAGCATGGATAATGGGAAATAAAGGAATGAATATAGGGATAAAACCAAGAAATACGAAAGAGGGCATAAGAGTCATAGGAGATGAGAAGAGTAGCTCTAACATATGAATATAATTAGAATTCTAAGAGAATAAAGACTCTACTGAAAAGCAAGCTAGGAGGATTTACTCTGTCAGAAAACAAGATTTGTTATAAAGCTGTAGTAATTAAAGGAATGTGTGGTATTGGCACAAGGATAGTCTGTTATATCACTGGAAAAGAACAGAGTTCAGAAACATATATGACACTTGAATGGCAACTAAAATAATACAATAGTATTAGTGGAGAAAGGACAGACTTTAAAAAAAATGATACTGACTCACCACGATATATAGATTTTTAAATGCATTATGAATATAAAACATCTCAACCATATCCAAAAATCAATTCTGGGTGGATTATGTATCTAAGTGTAAAAGAACAAATCACAAAGCTTATACAAGTTAAAAGGAAATACATCTCCATGATATCTGGCTAGGAATTTTTTTTTTTTTTTAAGGATTTATTTCAGAGAGCAAGCATGCACAAGTACAAGTACAAGTGGTAGAGGGGAGAGAGAATCTCAAGCAAACTCCCTGTTGAGTGTGGGGCTCAATCCCATGACGATGAGATCACAACCTGAGACAATACAATGTGTCAGACACTTAACTATGCCACCCAGGTGCCCCGGCTAGGAAATAATTTAAAAGATCCACTCTCCCCACCCTCCCAAAAAAAGCCTAATCAAGAAGTGGAGAACTGATATTTAGAACTATATTAGAATAAAGATTTTGTTAATCAGTAGATGCTGGAGAGTAAAAAGACAGGATATTGTGAGTCATATCATATTTGATATATATATTTATGTAGGGTACTTTAGATTATATATCAACACAGTAATGTTATTTATATTATCTAAAGAACAATTATAGGGATGTCTGGGTGTCTCCGTTGTTTGGCGCCTGCCTTTAGCTCAGGGTGTGATCCCAGGGTTGTGGGATCAAGTCCCACTTGGGGCTCCCCACATGGAGCCAGCTTCCCTGCCTATGTCTCTGCCCATGTCTCTGCAATTCTGCATCTGTGTCTCTCATGAATAAATAAACTCTTAAAAAATATATTAAAAAAACACAAATAAATACAAAATGCCTAAATAAAAAAAAAAAAAAAAGGTAGCAACTTGAACACTTTATATGGAAAATATCTAAGCGGATAATAGTCATGTTTAAGGATAATCAAATTATTGGCTGGGAAATGTCAACTAAAATCAGTATTATTATGGTACTATCCCTGCACTGGAGGGGCTATAATGAAAAATACAGAGAACGCCAAGTGGTAGGGAATCTATAGAGCAACTGACACTCCCACACAGTACTGGTATAAAGTCACTAAAGCTGAATAAATATATTCCATATGGCACAACAATTGCATTCCTAGATGATACCCAAAAAAAATTTGTACACACTGATACCAAAACACATGTACAAGAATATTTGTAGCAGCAGTATAATAGCTCTAAATTGAAAAAAAAAAATCAACAGTTGCATGGCCTATGCATAAGATGAAAAGTCTTCTAGAAAAATACATGCATGGACTTCTTAGGCAGTAACACGAGTCTCAAATTTCTACATTAAAAGAACATGATACAAAAGAATACATAGTGCTTGATTTCGCTCAATTTTGCCTGTTTTTAAATTTTGTATAATCTGTGGTTTTCGAGATCAGTATAGTGGTCACCACAGAGTGCAAGGATGGAATGGTGATTGGAAAGTACAATTAGAGAATAGAGTTTTGGGTGTTGTAAGTGTCTGATTCTTATCCTAGCTAATAGTTGTATGGGTTTGTTCACTTTTGAATAAATCATGAGACTGGTAACTTTTGCTTTGTACATTGTATGCTTTCTCTTAAAATATACAACGTAATTCAAAATGTGAACTGAGCAAAATAAAGTATTTGAGTAAAAAAGGCTTTTCTAAAAAGTCATGACAAAAGTGTATTTGACAACATAAGCATTACATTTTCATACAGTAAAAATGCCAATATTAAGGTCAAAATAAGTGAAAAAATGCAAAATGTATGCAACACATATAACAAACGATTGATTTTCGTAACACTGTATATAAAGGTAAAGGTTGTAGAACCTTTTCACAAATATTCAGATTTTTATATAATTCTCGATATTCATAATAATTCAAAGATTCAAAAAATTCTCATTTTTCAGATAAGCAAATAATATTGAAAGATATTTAAAGGATTTTCAGAGTTTTAGAGATAGTAAGTGACAAATTTGGTTTCAAATCCCTATCTTTAAATTATTTAGTGTCTTTCACACCAGTCTTTTTTGTATTTTAATGTGAGTTGGATGGTTTGGAGAATTTTGTTAAAACTCAAGTTCTAATTTGCCAAGGCTGAAGTAGGATTGAGATTCTACATTTCTTATGAGTTCTAGATGATGCTGATAATACCCCATGCACCACACTTGGACTAACGAGATTATTCAGCACCTCTGTGTTACCAATAGGGTGCCACAAATTTGGTTAGGACATTTGGAAGTACAAAGACATAATGCACTGTTTTTATCCTTATAGAACTTAAAGCCTGGTAAGAAATTAAATTATAGAGAACTAAAATATGATTCAAGATTTTGCTGGAAATATTAAATACATGAGTCCCTCAAATAACTACCACACATTTTTGGTAACCAGTGAATCACTTGGCAGCTTTGACTTGTGAACTTCCCTAGAGTAGCATCATAATAAGATCATTATGTATAAATAGGAAATATATATAAAAGCACTTGGGTGTGCAGCTCTTGTAAACTATCTTCACTGCACAGTGGTGCCACTCTGTGAACATTGATATATTTAAGGCTTTTGGTTCTTAATAAACAATGCAATCTGCTACATTATAAGATGTGACTAATTTGCATAAGTTTATCATTATCTGTTGAGGACTCAACCTCATTTTCAAATGTTTGAACAAGCTCATATTATAAGTAAACATTAAAAATATCTAATCTTCTGGTAATAGATTTCCCCAAATAAACACTTTCAGCTATAATCACAGGATATTATGGATATCCTGCCATTTCTATAATCTGAATTTTAGTCTAATTTTGTGAAGCTCATTACTGAAAAGTGGATGGTTTGTTGATTTGTACTATCAAGAGTTTTCTTAGTAGACATTGCACTATCCTTGTGTGTTGTATCTAGTTATAAACTGATCTAAGTAGCTGAACTTTATCCTTAGTAAAAAACTTTAATCCTTCTCAAAAAGTCATGCAGATTATTTTTATGAAAAAATTTATTAATAACTAGCGGGTATTTTTCTAGTATTCTATACTATAATTTGGAAAATATTTATAGGAGGAAAATGAAAATTATGAAAATCTGAACTCAGAGGAAACTAAATATTTTCAGCATAGGATAAAAGATAACTATTGCTCAGATATTTAGGAAAATAATTTTGTGGAGACTAAATTAATTTTATTAATGTCACAGATGATTTAGTGGTATTTTTATAAAACAACATCATTTAAAGGTTTTATTAGTTGTAAAGAAGTTGCTTGCATTCAACATAATTTGAAGTTCACAATCTTTGAAAAGTATTTAAAACATGGCAGATAATTAAATGAAGAAATGAAGGAAATTCAAAAACATAAACCTGTGAAACATATGCTAGTGAGTAAATGACATTGACATTTCCTGAAACTTAATGAACTAAATGAATGTAAACCGGGAGTAACTTTCTGAGAAAATACTTTAACTATTCTCACCATGAATATTATATAGGATCTCCATGGTTATGGTATCTTTTTATCAACTAAAAGTACCATAAAACTTGGGAAATTCAAAGTAGGGCTGTAAATAATAAGATGATAGTAGTTTTGAATAAAATCAACATAAACCATAGTTAAAATATTATCCTGTTTGTTTTCATATTTTACTGACTCCAACCCATATTTTGTATTATAGTCAGTAAAATTTATATATAAACATAATAACATATTACTTTATACTAGTTTTGAAATATTATAAAAGAGTAAATGAATGAATGTCATCATCAACCATATTTACTGAATGTCTCTGTGTCTGTCAGACACATGTCAGATGGTTAAGATGGTTGCCATGAACATGGCAGAAAAGGTCCCTGTCCTCACAGAGTTTAGAGTCTGTCCAGGTAGATATAGTAATTAATTCCAAGTAGTAAAGGTAAAAATAGATAATAACAAGATAATAGAAGAGTTTATATTACGGAGGGGTAAGGAGTTGTACAGATAACTACTTAATCTTGGGCTCAGAAGAATAACTTCTCAACTGAGAGCTAAAGAAAAATAGGCACTAATTAGGTGTAGCATAAAGGTCAAAAGAAGGAGAGATGTGCCGGAAACAAGAATGAGGGACAAGGGCCAATCATATGTGCTCCAAGAAATAGGAAAACCAAACACATGGCCAGACCTCTGTGTTTAAAAGACTCTTTAATGGAAGTGAGAAGAAAAAAAAAAAAAAATGGAAGTGAGAAGAGAGTGGAGATGGATAGAAGCATCATGAGGAGATTCAGACAACTTACCATACCTCCAATGAGAAACAAGGATAACACGTGGATATGGTAAAAGTGAAGGTGGAGATTAAGTGTACAGTTTTGGAGAAAGAGGTAAGTGGTGGATGATGGGACAATTTATTGAAACTAGAACGACTGTAGAAGGAATAGACTTTGGATGATCATAAGTTGAGTTTTTTTTTTTTTCCTCATAAGTTGAGTTTTAAGCACTTAGGATTTGAGATGAAAACAAAATGTTGAAGTACAGATTTCAAGAGGGTAGAGGACATATTTAAGTCTGGATCCTGAGAGAACCAGGAAGGAAGTACTACAGTGGGTACATCTGGGGCATTGAATCCATGATCATAAAGGAGATTGAGATTGCCAAGAGGAAGAAGGTGGAGAGAGCACAGAAGAGGTCAAGGACAGATCCCTTGACAGTTTCTCACATTTACTCATTTGCTTGATGGGCAGGGAATAGGCAAAGATACCTTAAAAATCTACCTCAGGCAACAATTAAGCTGAGAAACTCAAGAGAAATCTCAGTCTCCTACATTAATCAAAGTCACTGGTTATGGTTATGCAGTTTATGCGTTACATAATGACTTTCATTTAGCTCCATTCACCAAGTGCAGATTCCTGGTTAAGGGGGTCTTTCAGGCAAAGAAATGTGCTTTTTGTGATGTGTCATGTAGAGAATGATGCTGTATGTGCTAGCCACTATCATTGATCTAGTGTTGCTATCTCAAGGCAAAAAAAAAAAAAAAAAAAAAAAAATGCTGTGCTTTGTGAATAAGTGGGATGTCTAGCTATTTCTCACATTTAAAGGTGACTGTTTAAAGTGTCACAAAATCATTAAAATAAAAATATACTTGGGAAAAGTAGAAATGAACCCATCTTCACAATTTAGCATATAAGATACTTTTCTAAAGCCAGTGTTCCACAGATAAGAGAGGACTGGGGAGATTGTAAGTCACAATTGAAGGAAAATGCTAATGATAGAGTTGCAAGATAAAAGGAATTTTCAAGATTTCTGAGCTTCACATTAAGCTCCATTCCATAGTTTGGGCACTATGTATCCACTAAAGTGGTCACAGTTCATAAATATCAGAGCTTGAAGCCTGTGATAAACCATTTTTTTTTAATTTTAATTCCAGCATAGTTAACATGTTATGAATATGACTGAATATAACAGTGTTATATTCATTTCAGGTATACGATATAGTGATTTAACAATTCCACATATTACTTTAGTACTCATCAAGATAACAGTACTCTTAATCCCCTTTATGGTTTTCACACTTCCCCACTCACTTCCCTTCTGGTAACAATCTACTTGTTCTCTATAGTTAAGAGTCTGTTTCTTGGTTTGTCTTTTTTTTTTTTTTTTTTCCTTTCTTCATTTCTTTCTTGAATTCCACATATGAGTGAAATAATATAGTATTTGTCTTTCTCTGGCTTATTTCACTTGGCATAATACTCTCTAGATCCATCCATGTTGTTGCAAATGGCAAGATTTCATAGTTCTTTTTTGGCTCAGTAATATTCCATTATATATATATGTTATATATGTAATATTATATATTATACCACTTCTTAACTATCCATTCATCAGTAGACACTTGAGCTCTTTCCAGAGTTTGACTATTATAGATAATGCTGCTCTAAACATTCAGACTGTGTATGCCTCTTCAAATCCATATTTTTGTATCCTTTGGGTTAAGTGCTAGTATAGAACAGTTGCTGGATGGTAAAATAGTTCTACTTTTAACTTTCTGAAGACCCTCCATACTGCTTTCCAAAGTGGCTGCACCAATTTGTGTTCCCATCAATAGTGCAAGAGGGTTTCCCCGTTCTCTGCATCCTCACCAACACCTGTTTGTTTCTTGTGTCATTGATTTTAGCCATTCTGACAGGTGTGAGGTGATAATTCACTGTGGTTTTGATTTGCATTTTCTAGATGATGTGTGATATTAATCATCTTCTCTCGTGTCTTTTGGGCTATCTGTATGTGTTCCTTGAAGAAATGTCTGTACATGTCTTCTGCCCACTTTTTAATTGGATTATTTATTCTTTTGGTGTTGAGCTTGATAGAGTTTTTTTCTTTGGATTTTGGATACTAACCCTTTATCAAATATGTTATTTGCAAATATCTTCTCCCACTCTTTTAGTTGTCTTTTAGTTTTGTTGGTTGTTTCCTTTGTTGTAAAGTTTTTATTTTGATATAGCTCGAAGTATTTTTGCTTTTTTCCCATTGTCTCGAGACTTATCTAGAAATATATTGTTATGGCCAATGTCAGAGAAATAACCATTTATGCTCTCTTCTAGGATTTTTGTGATTTCAGTTCTCATATGTAGATTTTTAATTCATTTGAGTTTATTTTGGTGTATGATGTAAGTAAGTGGTCCAGTTTCATTCTTTTGCATTTAGCTGTCCAGTTCTCCCAACATCATTTGTTAAGAGATAATCTTTTTCCCATTGTATGTTCTTGTCCCTTTTGTTAAAGATTAATTGACCATATAATTATGGGTTTATTTGGGGGATTTCTTTTCTGTTCCATTGATCTATGTGTCTATTTTTGTGCCACTACTACATACTTTTTTTTATTACTACAGTTTTGCAATATAACTTGAAGTCAGGAATTGTGATACTTCCAGGTTTGTTGGTATGTTTGTTTTGCTTTTTCATGATTGTGTTGGCTATTTAGGGTACCTATGGTTCCATAAAAATGTGGGAGTTATTTGTTCAATTTCTGTGAAAAATACTTTTGGCATTTTGATAGGGATAGCATTAAATCTGTAGATTGATTTGGGTATAATAGACATTTTAACAAAATTTGTTCTTTCAATCCATGAGCCTGGAATATCTTTCCCTTTGTGTCATCTTCAGGTTTGTTTGTTTTTTTTTTTTTTTTCCATAAAAGTTTGAGTTTTCAGACTAAAAGTTCTTTCAATCATCCAGTGCTTTCTATCCTAAATTATACTAGACAAACTTTCTTAGATCTCAGTCTATAGCTGCAAATGTGACGGAAAAATTTTGAGGGGCAGAGTAGAATCCAGCATCTTGACACCTCAGAAGTTTATGCAAGAGTGCATAGGCATGATATTCTGAAACTGGTTATTAGGAAACACTGAATTCATTTTGAATGAGGGGCCCAAGTATAACAAGCATAAATTAAACTGCAAGCTCATGACAGAACCAACCAAGATGATTCCAGTGTAATCATCTGAGAAATTTGAATGATAATCTTATTAACTTTTGCTTCAGACTTTACACATTTACAAAAAAGAAAATAGTTAAAAGAATAGAATTTTAACAGTACATTTTTCAGAGAAAGGAGCATAAACCTGAAGGTCTTTATATTCATGTTAAATATAGTAATGATCCTCCAGATTAAAACCCTGCTGATAGTTTTTGCAATTGGCTAAATCATTTTGTGATATTTAAATCTACCAATTTAAAATGGAGCATGACTAAATCTTTCCAATTACTTTTATTCCAATTAAACCAGAGAATATTAAATCTCTTGTTTAACGTGGGCAAAAAGGAAATCAGCGCCATAGTAGTAACATGTTTGAGGAAATGGAGCAGTAAGGAAGTTATATGTGTGTTATTAACATATTCCTACATGTCACTCCAGCATTCCATCTCCAAGCATAAGTAAAAAACTGAGAATTTCTTTTGAATAATTTCCAAACATTTTACTTTACTCATAAAATACTTTCATCAGAAGATGGCAGTAAAATCTCATAATCCATAAAGTTTGCAAGCCTTTCAAACACTGTAATCAAATTGTTTGGAATATTTATAAAAATCTATTTTATTCTTACTTAAACTACTAATCTGTTGAAATGTTGTTTGGATGAATAATGCTACAGCATAATGATTTTTGGAGGCAGTAAGATGAAAGACACTTTATAATTTGAACAACTCCTCAGCTAAAATAAACAATTTATTTGAGCCTTTTAATTAGTAAAAATGGATGTACAATATTCTAAAAAAATTTCTTATTTTCTTAGGGAAATACTTTGAAAAATTAGTACAATGTAGATTCTTTTAAAGACAAGTTCATTTGAAAATATGCAAACACTTTTTAACATGAAGTTAGGCCAAATAACTACTCAATATATTCTCTGAAGAACAAGTAAAGCAATGCATAGTTTACTTTTTAAATTTCTCTTAAAAATGGGAAAAAATGATGTTCCATGGAGAATATAAATATCTTTTTGGTTTTTAAATTATCTAGTTGATAACTTTAACTAAATCTATTTTGATAGTACCTTTTCTGATATTTAATATGCTATCAATGTGCTATAGATGAACATAAAGAAAAGTTAGCCTAATGAGATCACTGTAAAGTGGAAACATACAATGAAGAAATATGTGAGAACCACATAATGAAAATTCCTACACCCCAAACTACGGATTTGAACTTTGTGCTCAAAATTTTATACTCCAGAAAGCTACATTGTGTTTTTAAGATGTATATGTCAGTACCTATCAGTTACCTACAAATCATCTATAAATATAGTATATTTGGTTGTTTACATATTTTCTATATATATAGATTGTATATCATTATTTACATATCATCACTCAGCCCTTCCCTCGCCTTAGTGAATCTGCTCATATGCAAAGGGGGTTTCCAGACTCCTTTTTTAATGGACTTCCTCTTAGAATTTGCATGGAGATACTGGCAAATGGGCGGGAGATGAAAGGGAACAAAGGAGCTGGGTTAGTGTTCCCAGGCTTCAGCTTCTTTCCACTTCAGCATCAACCCAGCTAGCCTTGTCTGCTGAAATCATCTTAGTATTTTGAGAAGCAGACATGCAGGGCTGGGCCCTTCCAGGGTCTGCATCTCAGCCTCAGGTAGCTCTTCCGTGCATCCACACATTAGCTATAGATGCCTCAAGTAAAAGCATAAGAACCTCTTCCTTCTCTTACTTCTTCAGCTCTGCTGGTTTTAGCTGTTTCCTGCTGTTACTAAACCTGAGATTCCTTGACTTATTCTGTTGGTTATTTCTACTTCTAACAACTGTGTAATCAATTTCCTGTATTAAATTCTCTCTGTTTGAAATACCTATAATGGTTTCTGTTTCCCTGAAAGGATTCCTATTACCTGCTAGAATACAATTAAAATTCAGCAAGATAGTTGCAAGGAGGAAAGATTGGCCCTGGTTTGTGTTGTCTTATTTTATTGCTATTTGGTTCAGGTACGTGATCTTTAAAACCATCCAATTTATTTTGCACCACAAGAAAAATTCCATTAGAGAGAGTAATACTATAAATAATATATCCGTATAATAGTGCTTTTTACTTGAATAACAAGCCCACAATACATACTCTAAAATTTGTAGTCTTGTAGAGAACTGCTCTGATGTTTGGAAAAAGTCATTTTATTAAGAGAAACAGTTATATTCATGTCCAATGAATGTCTGAATGCATGCATATGCATAGTCAGGAATTGGCATATCTTGAGACTTAGACTTTGTTCGATTACTTTCTGCAGGATAAAATGGAAGTTGGTGTGGTTTAGAGTTCAGGCATTATAAATAATCTCTGCTTTCTGAAAAAAGAAAAATAGAGTTCCTGCCTGAGAATCCAGTTAGTCAAGCAAAAGTTATATTTATGGGAAATGACAAGAACAGACTTTAGTACAGTAAGTAGGTGACACATATGGTCTAAAGTGATTTCTCAGAGTGTTCCAATAGCCAAAATACCAATTGACTAGGACTTTACAAGGTGCAATATTTGGAAATCATGAGGCAAACAATCTGCATTAAAGAAGCATGTCAGACAGTATAAAAAGCATTAAACCTAAGAGAAATACTTAAGAATAGGTCCCTAATCTACTTAAAAGAAACTGATAAGAGCAAGGCCAAGTCCTAGGAATAGGGGAGAGCCAGACAGTTTGCCAGACAGCTTATAAAGCTTTTGACCAAATAATTGAAGCCAAGGCAATAGAAACATTTGGTCCTCAGAACATACAGAAATCTGTTTTTCAAATACAAATTAAGGTATGATAGGATGCTGAGCCACAGAATGTGCACTTCACACTGACTCTATATGCTTATGTTCATCCTAAGATCCAGAGGTAGGACCTGCATAAACAGCAGTTTTCTCCAGCTCTCAAGAAAAGGGGAAGTTAGGAAATAGGTTGGAGAATAGGAGATTTTTATTTTATATTAAATTAAACTCTAGAAAACACCCTGGAATAGTATAGAAGTTCAGGATGAACCTCACTTTTCTTTTATCCAATTCAGAACTTTAAATATTGTGCTTTCTTGTGTGATTTGTTCCTACCAAATTTTGTTTACATAAGTCTTAAACAGCTGAATCAAGCAATAGCACATTAGAAGAACTAGTCTTATGAGTATTTTTCTTCTTTTATTTGTGTTTAAATGCCAAGGCTTCTATCAGCTCCTCTTTTATTTAAATAATAGGAAATTTATTTAACCCTAACAATTGCCAAAATCTAATTGCCCAGAGAACTTCAAAATATTCATAATGATCCATCTATGGAATGAATGTAATTTTAGTAAATAACTTTCTTTTTTCTTTCTGGTAAGGAAGGACTGTCTGAGTTTTTTTGTTTGTTCGTTCTTTTCGTACATGGAATCTAAAAGAATCATTTGGAACATACAGATATTGGAAGAATTCAAATAGTTATAGAAAATAAGTGATCAAAATTAAACATATTCATTTTATGTGTATTGAACTTAATGTCTTTAAATAGATTTTTCTTGCTATATTAAAGTCTAAATCTCAAAAAGAAAGTGATTTTTAAGAGCTAAGATCATATTGCTTTTTGAATTAAAAAACTCCATTTCATTTAAAATGATTTAAGTGTCTTTTCAGGTATAGTCACAGTAACATATTTTGATTCCCACATATTGAGGGTAATATACAAAGATTAGAACTAGGTCTTCATCTGACATCACAATAGCTTGAGATAGAGCAAGCAATTAGTAAAATGGCAACAGGTTATTGAAATTTGGAAAATGTGTCTCTTTTTAGATAGATTTTTAAAAATTGCTCATGTTTATGGGCCAATAAACTTGTTTCTAAGGTAAGTTCCTCCAGGAAAATAAAAGGTAAATACGTGAGTTAAAATAAGGAATTTTCAACTAAGCAGCCCCTACTGATTTACTGATTCCATGTTTCCATAAGTATTTCCCAAACTGTTTTCAGTTCTAGTAATTGGATCCCTTAACATCAATTTCCTGCTCATGAAGAATATTCCCTTGGTTTATAGCTTGTATCTCAGGGCACACACAGGGAACTGACAAGCAGGAATATTGCCATACTTATAGAGTAACGGTGGGCAAAGGGGGCTGAGTGATGTTGAGGTTCATGTAGGTGTAAACTCAAACCCTCTGGCTTTCTGTTCCACCGTGGCGAGGGCAAGGTTATTAAATGACACCTCTCTACCCCGCTTTATTGTATTATCGCCAGGGTTTCTTGGAACTTAAGGGTTTTGTTTTGTTTTGTTTGTTGTTTTATATCTATTTTTGTTGTTGTTTTGCTGGAATAACTCCTTTTTAAAAAATATCTTGTCTTTCAGAAACTACCTCTGTTAAATAACCTTCTGAAGGCTACCTTGTCTGAAATTTTCTTGATTAGTTTGGCTATGTATAAAATTCCGTGTTCAGAATTATTTTTCCAGGGGCACCTACGCAGCTCAGTTGGTTCAGCGTCTGCCTCAGCTTGGGTCCTGATCTTTGAGTCCTGGGATCAAGCCCAGTATAGGCTCCTTGCTCAGAGGGGAGTCTGCTGATCTCCTTCTGCCCTTCCCTCTATTTCTACATTCTCTTGTGCTCTCTCCCTCTCTAATGAATAAAATCTTTTAAAAAGGGAATTATTTTCCCGTATAACTCTAAAGGTGTTTTTCTTTTAGCATTCTGTATTTTTAGAGATAAATTTAGTTATTTAGTTTCCATCCCTTTAAGAGACAATTTCCTTTGTCTCTCCCATTACATACTGAGATCATAACCATGTACCTCTTTAATTCTTTCAACACAAGTGTGCTTAAGTGTGAGAGCATCTCTATATTTCTATCTCACTTTAAGACTATTAATAAAAATTCAAAACATTTACCCTCTTTTCTAAATTACCATTTTTTATTTCAGTTTCAGTCAACCCAATTGTTTATTTTGGTTCCTTATTAATGTGTTGTATATGTGTTTCAAACATCTAGAGATTTTGGCTGCTTTTATTTTTAACAAAGTAGGTATCTGGTATGAATATTCTCTGCTCTTATATAAATAGTTTTTAAAATAGGCCTTTCAAAAAAAATAAATAAAAAAAATAAAATAGGCCTTTCTCCTGAATAGAGAGTCATATGCCTTGATGCAGTTGTAGGTGAGTGGCTGTGACCCTCCCCTACCACACACATATACTCAAACATACCTCCTATTTTTTCTGCTCTGCTTTATTTTCTTGACATGACTCATCCACATATGGAATCTACAATATCTATTTGTGTGCTTATTGGCTTTCCCTCCCACCCTCACCCACCATGTACACCTCATGATTTATAGGATTTTTGTCTGTTTGATTCTTCTGTATCCCCATTATCTAGAGGACTACCCAAGCCAAACAGTCCTAGAGTGTATTAGTGTATTAATGAATGACCAGTAATCAAGCATCCTCATCTCCTGTGCAGCAAGATGGAGAGTTAATTCTGTGAAGTATCAATATACAAAAGATGCCCCTGATGTCTCCAGGCCTTTTGTTTTGTTTTGTTTTGTCTTGTTTTTTTTGTTTTATTTTTTTTTATTTTTTTATTTTTTTGTTAATTGTGAAGGCCAAAGAGAGCAATTGATTTTGCCTGGGAGTAAATTCCATGCATGGTTGGACAAGGGCTGTCAAGCGGCAGAGATAATCAACAGACATTCTTTAGAGAAAAATTGCTGCAGGTTTCTGCCCTACATTCTTACCTATCCTCTATCCTCACTGAGTCCTAATTTGTAGCCTCTGAGGTCTCTGCAGAATGACTGGCTTCTACCTCTGCTTCAGGCCCCTTCTGAGACCATGGCTTCTGTTTGTTGTTATCACTGGAAACTGACCATCCTATTTTGCTGTTGACTTTTCTCCTGTTCTTCCTGCTGCTTTTCTTTGTCCTCCTTCTCTTTGTGGATCTCCAAGGGGTAGAGGAGACCAATCCATATGCTCTGTCTGCAGTTTGACTTGGAAGCCAAGGGTTTGTTGGTTGGCTGATTGGTTAGATTTTAGCCCTTCGAGGTTGCCTAAGGGAGAAAATGATACAAGCACAGAGTATGACTTATTTAGTTGACTAACATAGCATGACAGGGATAAAGGCCTGGCACTAAATCACTGAATTCAGAATGTATCTGGTAATGTGTTCTTTTTCATACATTAGCTGCCTATGGATTTTACTAGTGATTCATAGATAGTGGTATAGCATTCCTCTATCGAAGTGGACTTGCAGATCTAAGGAGCTCTATATTAAGACAGAATGACATCCCAGTCTGGGAATAGTTCAGGAAAGAGACTATTTCACAAATGCTGCTATTTTTATAGATATTTGAGGTATTTTAAGAATTATATTCAACCATAAAATATTTTTAATCATCAAGCTTTTCGAGGTAAAAAAAAGATTCGGAGAAAGAGAATATTATATTTTAAAAGAGCCCCACATTTTGTTTTCTTCATATTACTAACTTAACAACAAGAATACAAGATGCAATCCTAAGTTTCTTCAGATACCACTCAGAGTGAAAGCATAAGAGAAATCATTCAAGTCACAAAAAATTCATTTATGCTGACCTGTCTTTTTTTAACATAGAGGCTTCTAAAAGAATTCTGTTTTTCTCAGCACACCCTGCTTCCTTTCTTTTGCTATGCCAACAAAGAAGTTGAAAGGTGACAGTGTCTCCTATTGACAAGTGTCTTGCTGTCTCATATTTAATATTTTCTTTATTTGAGGGAATTTGTTTTTTCAATCTATCACTCAGGAGGAGGCAAGAATGGTCTCAAGAGTGATTTCAAATGAGCCTCTGAGCCTCCTGATCTATATTATAAGAAAATACTTGAATAACTCCTAATTATGATAAAAAATAGAGATCATTTATTGAGCTTACAACATGCTAATGATAATAACTTCATTATCATATGAAATATGCTAGCATTTATTATACACACACCATAGATGAAGAAACTAACATTTTTTGAGGGGTTAAGTAATTTTTCAAATGTCACCTTGTAAGTGGGCGGTCTGGAATTTGAACACCGCTGGATGTGAGTCCAAAGTAATTGCTCTACATCGCTATATCTTCTATTTCCTGGTAGGACAAATATTAACCATTTCAATACATGAGAAGTTATGTTATCTCTCAATATGTGAGAGAACCACTGAGAGAAGTACAATGTATGGGAAAGAAGTTAATCCTTTCACATACGTCTCCTGATAGACATCCTAGAAGTGATATTGACAGAATTGCTGCCATTATAAGCTTCAGTACTGTTACAAACTGTAATGTTTCCCATATCTTACAGGAAAAATATTTTCTGTTAATGGATTTGCTAATCAACTTAGCTGATTTAATTAAAATTGAGGACCAAGTATTTCACATTCAGACCTTTCCATAATGACTAATAATCACCACATATATTTTCAGGCTCATCAGTTAACAATACTTTCAATGTTAAAGTGTATTTGTAACACATTTGGGCTGGAGTCTCTAATTTACTTCTACAAAGTCTCTTGCTAATTCTAAAGCTATGCATTTTTTTAAAGATTTTATTTATTTATTCATGAGAGACCTAGAGATAGAGAGGCAAAGAGAGAGAAGCAGGCTCCGACAGGGAGCCTGATGTGGGACTCCATCCTGGGACTGCAGGATCACACTCTGAGCTGAAGGCAGATGCTGAACTGCTGAGCCACCTAGGCGTCCCACACATTTTTATTTATTACAAAAAATAAAAAGATAACCTATGAGTTTTCCTCTTTTTCTCAATGATCATAGTGACAGGCATTTGAAAATGCCATTCCATTGATCTCAGAGCTCCCTTTTCCTACACCTCTTCCTTCCTTGAATCCTTAGTCAGTTTTCTTAATGTTCAGTGAAAATGCTAAGCCAGGGCCTATTCTCTCAAAACCCTGTGTTGTAGGAGAACATTAGGCTAGGAATTGGGAGAATGGGCTTTAAAGTCAGACACTACCACATTTTAATGGGGCATAAAATGGTAATTAAAAAAATCCATGTCACAGGATTGCTATGAGGATTAAAAGAGGGTAAAAATGTTGAGCATAGGATATAGGAGACATTAAATAAGTGGTAGTTTTCTAGCTTAAGTGGGCTTAATTAGCAAGTAGTCATTAGAAAAGGATTATATGTTTATCAAACAGCAAACAAAAGCAACAACAAGGGGCAAAAGATTTTCTTGTAAGTCTTGAGCTGTGCTGCAACAGGCAGAATTCATTTTGTGTAAATAATATCCACCTCAGAGCCTTCAGAATTATGACAATGACTCAAAGTCAGAGTCACCCTAACTCTGAAATTAATTACAGTTCACACCATAAGCACATTAATACTATGAGATCATTGGATTTTTTTTTAATTTCTTTTTTAATTTTTATTTATTTACGATAGTCACAGAGAGAGAAAGAGAGAGAGGCAGAGACATAGGCAGAGGGAGAAGCAGGCTCCATGCACCGGAAGCCCGATGTGGGATTCGATCCCGGGTCTCCAGGATCGCGCCCTGGGCCAAAGGCAGGCTCCAAACCGCTGCGCCACCCAGGGATCCCGAGATCATTGGATTTAAAGTTATTTTCTAAGCTTATATTTTGACCCTACTTTCTCAATTTCCTATTCACACCTTATTCCCTCTAATCTCTGCCCAGAACATACCATTGAAACTTTAACTCTAAGTTTATTACCAGCCTCATAGTCACTAAGTCCAAGGAATATTTTTCATTTATTATGTTATTTAATCTCTCAAAGTTGAGATAGGCAATCCATCGTAGGCCTTGGTATGAACTGAATTGTGTCCTTTCAAAATGTATATGTTTTAGACCTGATCCCTAGTGTGATGGCATTCGAAGATGGGGCCTTGGGAAGCGCTTTAGATGAAGTCCTGAGAAGTGAGGTCCACATAATAGGATTGATGCTTTATAAGAAGAGACACTAGAGATCTCATTCTCTTTGTCTCTATCTCTGTGCGTCTCCTTCTCTTCCACTAGTCCTCTCCCCCTCCCCAACTTTATCCTGACCCACCTGCCATATGGAAAACATGGTAAAAAGACTGTTCTCTCCAATTCAAGAAAAAAGATCTCACCAAATCCAACCACAGTTGCACCTTGATCTCAGACTTTGAGCCTCTGCAACTCTTGAGAAGATAAATTTCGGTGTTAAAGCCACTCTAGGGCATTTATTATGGCCTTTAGTGCCTCTGCATGCCCTTGACAATTATACAGGGCTCTACTCTTTTCTTTCATCATCACTATGTTTGCAGCAAACACACTTGAGGAAAGAGATCATTTTCCCTCTGGGACTAAGAGAAAACTTGCTTATTGTTTGCTATACAACAGCACCTTCCCCAAACTTCATGTCCTGCAGCTGCAGTTCAAAATTTCTGCAAGAGCAGCATCCTTCTGGACCTGTCAGCATCATCAGGGTGGGCCTTGGGGGCAGAGGGAACCCGGTGCACATACTGATACCAAGAGCATAATAGCTTACCTAGCAGCACACTGGTGCCATCTCTTGGGCTCTTTATCATGAACTTAACTACCTGTCATCAGAGACTGTCCCCATGGTGATACATTGTTCCACTCTAAAACTCTACATTCTACTCCCCTTTGTTGAACACACCCAAAATGTAGTTCCATCTACATTCTCTTGACAATTCCTGAAATAGGTTCAGCAGGTATAGCAGCTACTTTGTTGTCTGATAATTTTCTTCCTTTGGCCAGCACTTCCTCAGGGAGTCTGCGGAATAACTACTAGAATGAAAAAGTAGATTTAGCCCAGTCAGGACACAAGTTAATATCAATTATAGTCTAGTCTACAGAGTAAGTAAACTTTTTCTACAGGAGACGAGGTAGTATGTACTCCAGGCTTAGCAGGCCACATGAGTCTGTCGCATACTCAGCTCTGTGTTTGTAGCATGAAAGTGGTCATAGACAATATGTACATGAATGAGAGTGTCTGTACTCTATGAAACCTGTTTACAAGAACAGGCTGCAGGCCAGACTTAACCCATGGGCTCTAGTTTGGCAACCCCATTACATACCATGAACATTGATTAGAAGACTTGGTATTGTTCTAATCAATTAATTTCTTTAGGCATCTTTTAATTTCTTTTATCTATGTTCTATAGCTTTCAACACAGATACTGTACATCTTTTAATATTTTTATTTCTAAGAACTCAATGGTTTCTGATACTATTAAAAATTGAATTATTTTTCTTATTTTCTAATTTGTATACATATATGGATTTCTGTATGTAACTTTGTATCTGCAAACTAAGTTCTTATAAGTATTTTTTAAATTCCCAAGGATTTTCTATGTATATAACTATGCAATCTGCAAATAGCATGTTTTATACTTTTTGATTTCTATGACTTTCTTCATGTTGCTTTTAGAGAAATGTCTATTCAAGTCTTCTGCCCCAAGTTCATTGTGGTATTATTCACAATACCAAAAATCTAGAAGCCATACTGTGACTTCCACCTAAATGAGCCACTAAAATTCTCAAACTCACAGAGACAGAAAATAGATGGTAGTTGTCAAGGGCTGGCTGGGTGGGGAGAGGAAAACAGGGAGTTGCTGTTCAGAGTATAAAGTTTCAGTTACACGAGATGAGTAGGTTCTGGAGATCTACACAAAAGCTATAGATGATAATACTATATCGCACACTTAGAAAGTTAAGAAATAGGGGTCACAGGAAAAAGAACTGGCAGGTGAGGTAATAGATTGTAAATTCTATTTAAACAATTTTAGTTTGGATATTTAAAATAGTTCTGTACTTAGAATGTGGTTAAGTAAATAGCCTTGATTACTTGGCTAATTCCGTTATTTAGGGGATGGATAAAGTATGACTCAATTATTCCTGGAAAATCAGCATGGAGCTGAAAACTTGTTTTTCTACATCTTTAAGAGGCAAGAATGTAATCATCTAGCTTTGGTATCATAATGCAGTGGTCCCTTAGGGTATGTGGTTCTAGTTTGCCAAAAGCTGCTCATTTGCTAGAAGTATTCCTGTTTACCTGCATTCAGGAGAGAGGATGAATTTAAAAGCGTAGTTGTGTTGGCGCTCTATCTCCCATTTTCTCATCACCCTTTCTCTGAATTCACGGCTGCAGGATCAATTGAAGACACGTGTGGGCATAATATCTCAGATGCTAGGTGAGAGATTCCACAGTGAAGTTATAACAATATCAGGTATATCTTTTTGAAAATCTTGCTCAAGAAAGTCACATACCAGAAACAAAATGTTTTTTCAGTAAAAGCTGCAGTGATTACTTTCTGTAACTTGTGTCACTTATCTAATAATTAACACCTCAAGTACATAGCCAGAGTCATCTGTGGACTCCAGTCTGAACAATATATATTTTTGAAAAGTTACTGGGATGAAAATTAAATCCTCTTCTGCCTTAGTTTCTCCAGTTTTAATTCTGACCTCTGATAGGATACATAACTTGTCAGCGGAAAAATGAGTGACTAGAAGTCTATATAATTTTCAAAGGGAGAAATCAATGAGCTTTTGCTAAATTAGTGTTTTTCCCCAACTATACACATACATCTATGTGTATATGTAATTTTTTAAAAGTACTTTTGATCAGCCTTTTAGTTCTTATTTTACCACTTGAAGTGGCTTTGGTTTTCTTTTGGATGTACTATTGAGACTTAAACTGCTTTCTTCAGCAGTGAATACCTATCAGAAACCAGTGTGCCCCAGAATCATTTCCATTAACTGGGCCTCCAAATGAAGTGCTGTATATCAATTCCTTTAGGCTTGAGATACACTGCAGGGTTCTTTCTCCTGGTAAATGAAGCATGTTTTTTGGAGCACTGTGCATATCAGTGAATTGGAGTCTGGGGAAAAATAAAGTGTTGATAGTCTTAATATCTAGTCTAGAAAGAAGAAGTGAACCAGATATAAGCTTCAGCAGATAGAAACATACTCAAGGTATCTTTTAAAAAGATGGGGGGACTTCTATGAGTCAGCATGTCCAACAGTATAATTAACTGAGATGGGGTCAGATGATCTCATTTCAGAGAATAGCTCATCGGCCAAAGGCTATTCATTTTCTTTACAAATAGTTTTCCTAGCACAATTAACACGTGCTTTTTAAAAATCACTGGAGAGACAACCAAAGCAGAAGATGACTAAATATTAGAGGAGATATTGGTTTTCATTTTTCCTCAAACTCCTTCTGGTATTAATATATGCAAATGTACTTAAAGGTTTCATTTTGTCTTCAGAACATGGACTAGAAAAGTAAACAGTGCTTTTTACTTAAAACACTCCAGCGCTTCTGTGTTGAGTGTTACTAATAGCTTTGTTGTTCTAGTATAATTCTCTAGGTGCTCCTCTTTCCCTTTGTAATCTTCCTTTCATTAATTGAAGCAGATAGTCTTATGATTTGGATTCGGAAGTATATGAGGTGTGAAAATATATTCATATATATCTGCTAATGAGACTGATTTTGTAGCAAACATGCCAGGCGTATGCATCTCAGTAGGTGTTTATCTTCAGAATATCCACGTTAGATGAACTATACAATGTTCCCATTCTATTGTTCTAGTTTGAATTACCTTTTTGGAACCTCCTTTGGAAATGACTTTGGAACTGGTTGAATATTCTTTAAAACACCTGTATACACCTGTAGCATATTTTTAAAACTTTAAGGTAGAATATCTTTTCTTTAAGCAGTCAAAAATCTTTCAAAGTGGGAACTAATCCATGGTGTATGTAAACATTCAGGTATTACTGTTCCTCACTTGTTATTTAATCCTCTTTGTTGGCACAAGAATGAGAGGTTGGGGGGCAACTAATTCAGGAGCTATCTCCACTCAAGTTGACACTGGGGGTGCCACCGGAAAATGAAATTCACCAGCTCCCTAGGTTGTGTGCTGTTGTTTCATTCCGTGGAGGGATTTTTACAGAAAGGAGAGATGTCATTTACCACTGCTTTTCACCACTATGTGAGCAGAAGAAGATAACAGAACAGTGCTTAAGAGGGTCTTGGGCTCTTCTGCTTATGGACATATTTTATTTACCATCATAAAACATCCTTATGTGCTCTCAGGCATTTTTAATCCCCCGCATAATGCCACTAACTCCATTCTGTTTCCTCCCACTTCTTGTGTTTGAAACTGTGTCAGAACTGTGCCTTCCTATTTTCATGGCTGAGTTTCTGTATTTTCCTGATCGACTCTTTATTCTTGCTATCTGAATTATGGCCTATTAATTAGATGAGTTTTAAATTCTTTTTACACACTTTTCAAAAACTTACATAACCACACAGTTAACAAAATTCTCTTTAAAAATGCATTTTAAATATTTATTAGTTAATTACTCTGACTCTGTTACAATATATTCTCTTCCTGGAACAATGCATCCCATTATCTTGCTGGCTGCAAGATTAATTATAATAATAATATAATGGGAATTGATGGTTGTAGAATTAGTACCTATCATACCGCAGGAATTAAAGTGAATGACAATATGCAGTTGATTGCATACAACTTGACAATTGAAAATGTTTTCTTCCCGTATTACAAGAGTTTACATTAAAAAAGATATGTCAGAATGATGCTTTATTACCATTTGTAACATGGCTAAACAGAGGTCTACACTCTTACATGTGTCAGACATATGCCAGCAAGTTCCTCCATCATTTTTTCAGGACATACATTGCTTCAAACTTTGGTCTGAGAAAATTCTATAGTCTATCAAGAACCTCTGATTGCCTTCTCTGTCCATTTAGCCATATTGTAGTAGTATAGTTTCAAGGTCCTGGTGTTTTTGCAATTCCCATTCCAAACCTGTTTTGTTTGTTTGTTTATTTATTTATTTATTTATTCATTTATTATTTATTTATTTATTTATTTATTTATTTTTAACCTGTTTTAATATACTTCTTTTTCATCAATATCAATTATGAAAAAAATTAATTTATGCTTACATAGGGTACTGAATTGATCTGGAGATATAAAGAAAAGAGATGCTATTCAATACCACATGAGATCAATTAATAAGATCAATTGATCTCTATTTTCCCTTATTTTGACAACACCCCATTAAAATTTACCTAAGATTGTTAATTGATATACTTTTGGAACACTGTAATTTATACTGTGGTTTAGTAAAATGCACCATGTCTCCATGTCAGTCCACAGTCCCTCTGGCATCCCCTTGACTATAATGTCAATAGGATATAGATAATAGGGACGGTGATTCACAAATGTCATATCAAACTATATAAACAAACGAATAGATAGAAGATATTCAAATAATACTTACCAAAGATATTTGATCTAACTCAATGGGCTAGATGAGGTGTCAGCAAACTTTCTCTAGATAGTTCCCAAGAGTCAAATATTTGGCTTTGCAAGCCATCTGGTCTCTGTCATGACTATTGAATTCTGCTTTATAATGCAAAGGCTGCCATGGACAATATGCCAATGAATGGACTTGGCTATGCTTCACTATATCTTTATTTATAAGAAGGTGGGATAGATTTGGCCCATTATAGTTGCTCACTCCTGGTCTAGATGGATAACCTCAAATATTAATGTTTTGTCTAAAATCAAAGTGATACATGTATCTAATTAAGTTTAGATATGTTCATTGGCCCATTCATTACTCTTTCCTCATGTTCAGTAAAACAATTTTACAACATATTAGAATTCTTATACTATACAACAAAAAGGCATTCGTTTGATAAATTTCCCCCTGAACATTGTTTATTTGTACTGATCAAGAATAATGATAATATATGTTTTAAAGACATGACCTGTTGGAAGGATATGTCATGTTATTTAGAATTTATCATTTAGTGCTCTAGGCTTCTGAGGTTTTATTGAAACATCATTATCATTTGATGCTTTTGAACTGTTAATTACTATCATGTTATAAGATCTCCACTCAAACCTCAAAGGCAACATTTAATAGAACAAAGGTAAACAGGGATATATTCCTCATTATAGTCTTTATTATAACCAAATCCCTGTGCTGTACAAGTTCGGAGTTTGTAATGATTTTTTTAAAAGCAAAACAAGCAAGCAAATTGTTATTTACCATTTTCAGCAACTAATATGTTCATTCATTTGTCCATTTACTTATTATGTATCTTTGCCAACCATAGAAATAAAGAGTTATCACTACCATTTTACCTCAGAAGGTAGTTGACTTGGACAACTTTAGAGGGTTTAGAAGAGCCAAACAAAAAGGGATATCTGTTCATGTTTATATTTTTGACAAGACAGGGGATGTTATATTAAGGAACCTCTGTAAATAAGGTTTTTCTTCAATTATAACACATCTACTTCTATTTCCCTTTAGAAAAAATTTCTCTGGAGCCTGTAAGAATGCCTAGTCCCATCATTAAAGTAAAATCACAAATGAAAATGTGCATGAGGAAAAAAGTACAATATTTTGAGTTGTATTTCTTTGCTATGTGCCTGTAGATAATTTAATACGTACATACATGCATATACTGATATATTTAAGTATAAATCCTAAATATGATTTACTAATTTAGAAAGTAGGTTTTTAATGTCTAAGCATTTTAACTGTTCCATAATAAGATCAATGTGTTCTAAACTAGATTTCTTTTAAAGTTAATAATAGGACTTGTTGACATCCCTAGTAAAATCCTGATGAGAGACACTGTAAGAATGATACTAAGGCTTATGAAAGCTCTTGATTTTATTTTACATGTTGTGGTCCTGAGTAAATTTTCTTCTTGGAATGCATATACTATGTTTTAAACACTATTAAAAATATCAATGCACAGTTTTAACTCTCAAAAGAATGGAAATCTATCATAAAAATGATTCAATAATATATCTTGAAAGATCAGTAAAGCAATCAACCAGTATTTAGGAAATAATACTTATTTTCTGAGGAATAGAACCAAAGTTTGCTCTAGGATCTAAGGATCTGAGAACAAATACAGGTAGTACATGTTCTTGATTCACTGGGGACAGAAAAATGTCTATATCTTTTAAATTCTAGAGCCTATGTCTATGATCCTAACATATTTCTTAACCTTTTCTTTTCCTTCCCTGTCTTAATCATGCTGTCTTCTTCCCATTGATGAAGAAAAGATTTACACCTTAGAGTTAAAGGGATAGACAAGCACAGGACACCTGACACTGAACAGATGAGATACAGAGCAGTTTATTAGTCATGTAACTCACATGACTCTGTGCAGGGATATACAGGGTTGCATTTGGGGAACATAGTAAAAAAATCAAGGGCATGATTTTGTAATATTAAGAAGGTAAAGTGTCCCCTAGTTCCCATGACAGGATATGATTGGCTTGTTTGAATAATCCTGTGGTTTAATTCTGAACGCACTGCTTTGGAACAAGAAGGAACTGTGTCTGGTCTCTTTATAAAGAGCATTGTTTGACTAAGGAACCTCACCCATTGGAGAAAACTGGAGAGGAGAAATTAGATTAAGGCCATTTGAGACTCTTCAGTCCCACTGAATGTCAAGGTACCATACATTACTGTCCTTTAATTTTAGTCCTTACATTCCCATTGCTTTCTTGATGTCATGCTATCAATTTAAATATTGGTGACAACTGAGACTTTAGGGAGTAGGAGAAGTGCTTCCTTAGAAAGCAGGCTAGGCACTACTTCAGAAGGGTAAGTGCACATGGTGATGTTGTCATTGAAATGAATTTTAAAGGGCTTTTGTGGCCAATAAAGGCAACTGATGGACCTGTGAGCCAATGGTGTGGGAAGTGTGTATATCCGGAGACATGAATTTAGACTAACTATGCTCATTGTAACAGTGACACTCAACAGTTGTCCAGTTCCCACTTTGTAACTTAAATAGGAGTTCTCTAACGAACACCTATATGCCTGTGAATTAAACCAGCTGCCTGAGGCCTTAATTGCCTTTTTCAAGGGCCCAGCATTGTGCATTCCAAGAAGTGAAATGTGTGTCTTGGTCACTATCTGGAACTCCAACAAGAATAAGGAGTGTCCTGGTGAGGTCTTTTTCTTTATAAGATTTTATTTATTCATAAGAGACACACAGAGAGAGGCAGACACCATAGGCAGAGGGAGAAGCAGGCTCCTCGTGGAGAGCCTGATGCAGAACTCAATCTCAGGACCCTGGGATCATAACCTGAGCCAAAGTCAGATGTTCAACCACTGAGCCACTCAGGTGCCCCTGGTGAGGTCTTATATTATGGCCTTCCAATGCATAATGTCCTTCTTGTGATGCTGGAGGCAGGTAGATGCAGTTAAGATCTGGGATGCAAAGATTCTATGCAGTGAAAGGCTGCTTAGGTGCTTAGGTTGCCTGGAAAAGACGTATTGTTTCCCTTCAGAAGAGAAGGCAAGTTAAAGCTGAGGGACCACTGAAAGGGGCACTGAATATAACATACTAGCCAAATCTATAGAAAGCAAAATATTTGGTGATTGAATTAAATCAGTAATTTTATTAGTTCTGGATATTAGATAATGGAAGTCTTACTTCCACACACTTACTTACTTACACACAATAAGGGTGTGGTAATCAGTGATATCTGTAGATAATGGAAGTCTTACTTCCACACACTTACTTACTTACACACAATGGAAGTCTTAACTTCCACACACTTACTTACTTACACACAATAAGGGTGTGGTAATCTGTGAAGTGCCATTCTGTCTTCTTGTGTTTAAGAGCAGGCCAAAGTGAGCTGTTAAATGGAAAAACAGGGAGAAAATCACCCCTTCATTCATTAACTTTTATATAATAAATTTCAATCCTTGAAGTCCCTGTCGTAATTCTCACTGGTTCACGTTAAATATTTTAACTGGATGATCCTTGTATACCATGGCTGGACTGCAAGGTCTTATCCTTGAATAGTGGGTTTCAGTTCCCTACGAGCCTGGGATATTACTCACATAAGCCAATCCCATCCTCCTGTGGGAACTAGGGAGCACCTTACCATTTTGACTCTCCAAAACCTGCCTCCATAGTCCCTGGTTATTCTGTTTCAAAATGCAACCCTATGGCACCCTGCATGGTGCAGTGTCCTCCTCCTCTGGACTATGGGTACGTGGGACTCATAAAACTACTGTCATTCTCATCTGTCCAGTATTGAGTGTCACGTGTTTGGCCGTCTCTGTGGAATGAATAGAAGGCAATTAAATGTGTGTAAAATTCAAAGGAAGAAGATAAGTGGTAGCTATTTCAGTGCAGTGCCAGGCATTGCTGCCACACTCATCATCCTCAGCTTCAGTGTTTCTGAATTCTAGGCCCCAGAGCCTGTGGGCTCTGGGGTAAAGGCCACCAGCTCGGGCTGTGGGGCACACCTATCACGGAGACAGATGGCTGGGTTAGTGGCAGCATAGAGCTCCAACTTGTTAGTCTGTGCTTCAGTCTGTCCTCATGAATCCATTTAGTCCTCATAACTTCTTTGCTGTTTCCATTCTTTGCTTTGCTTTGCTGCAGTTCACCCCCACCTGTCCTTCCTGACTACAAGCCCCCTGACATCCAGCCCCCACAGTACAATCAAAAACCTTACAGGGACTGTTGAACCAGTTCCCACTATTGAGGAAGATTTATTTGCAATAATAAATCATTTGTCCATATGACTCTATGGTTCCACTTCTCTGATCGAATCCGGAATGATTCAGATTTTTCCTAGGATTAGCATACACATTCTCTATGTTCCCTTTTAGCAGTTAATTTCAAGTGTTGAAAATCAATTCAGATTTTTTTTGCCCATTTTTTAATGAGTTAAGTATATTCTATGAATTAGGAGGTATTTTTAATACTGAATAAAAGTCCTTGTATATGTTGCAAATAATTTCAGTCTGTGGTTTGTCTTTCACATTCACATATTGAGTGTTATTGATAAAGATATTTAACATATTCCAACTTTTTATTTAGGTTTAATGATGTCTATGCTTTAAGAGATCTTTTTCTATACCAAGTTTTAAAAAAGATTATCCTTTATCATTTTAAGACATCTTAGCTTTTTCCTTAATATTTCATTCTGAAGTCTACTTTTAAGTATCCATTGTGTGTAGACATGAGGCAGGGTGGGAAAGTTTCATTAGTTGCCTGTGAATGTCCAATTTATCTAAGTACTGGCTATTGAGAAGATGGCTCTTTCCTTAACACTTTGCAATGGCACTTTTGTTATAACCCAAGTACCAGTGTATACCTGATCTATCTTCTGGATTATCTATTCTATTTTTTTCTAGTCTTGTAATACCCTCTTGTATAATTACTGCCACCATCTGTTATTATTGATATACAGTATTTCAAATGTCATTCTGTTCCAATATTTTCTAATTTCCTCTGTGATATTTTTCTTTGACCCATAGGTTTATAAGTTTATTTCCAAACATATGGATATTTTTCAGTTACTTTTTTGTTCATGATTTCTAGTTTTCCATTGATGACAGAGAGCATGTCCTATATAAATTGAGTCTCCTGACATTTGTTAGGATTTATTGATTTATATCCTGACAAACCTAATGTTTTTAAACATTGACTGTGATCTTGACATGAATGTGTATTTTAGAGTTTGGGTTTGCGATATCAATTATGGCAAGATTAGATTACTTTGATCAATAGCTTCAATATTCTCATTAATAATTTGCTTTTCTATGATTACAGATTTATTTTTATTTTTTATTTTTATTTTTTTATTTGTCAGTTTTTGCTTTTACTTGCAGCCATGTTATTCATTGCACACAAGTTAAGAATTTCTATCTTTTTAAATAAATTTAAACATTTTACTATCTGGTGTCTAATGCTTTTGCCTTAAGACTTATTTCAATTGCTGTTAATAAACATATACTAGCTTCCCTTGATTAGTTTTTCCCTAATGATCCTTGGTATACCATGGATCTTTCCCCCCTACCCTGTTCTTCTAAGTTTATTCTGTTTTTATACTTCTTCTTAAAAGCTGTTGCTAAAATTTAACCCTGTATGACAGTCTTTCCTCTTGTAAATGAAGTATTAAGATCAATATTCATAATAGTTACTGGTTATTTGGAGTTTATGGCTAACTTCCTTGTAGCCTTGAGGCTTCATTATTTTTATTGTGTTCTAGAGATTTTTTTTTTAATGAATCCTTTTATGTATTAATTGATGACTAAAGTAATTTCCACTTTCTCCAGGGGCAGTATATTGTTGCTTTTAGTTCAGGCCAGGAGCAAGGTTGGAAGCATTAATAATTCTGATGGATCATCTGCATCCAGTTTCAGTGTTTGTGATAACTTAAAAACAGATTTGAATTCCTGAAATGTCAAAGATCTATTTCCCATTCATATTTTCCGTCATCTTGAACTGCCAACTTATAACCAATGTTTTTTTGGTGGTTGTTGTTTTGTTTTGTTTTGTTTTGTTTTGTTTTGTTTTGTTTTCACCAGAATCTATCTTCCTTTTCAGCTTCTTGGCATACTCTAACTCCATTTGTTAAACCACTAAGGCAAAAGGCTGCTAAAACTGTTAATTTTCTGCAACTCTCAGATGGGGTCATCAGCCCAAAGGAAAAAATATCCCCCAAAGTTAAGGTAAAACTTTTTTCCATTGGGTTGTCTCCATAACCTTATTTAAGTAATATTTGCAAGCAGAATTTTAAAAATACATATATTTAAATTTTTTCCTAGTTATTCTCAGTAACAGATTTTATTTAAATTTGCTAGTCCATAATTACCTGAAGATAAGATTCTGATTTTCTTCTTTTTCCCTGTGCTTAATTTGCTACTTATCCTATCCATTACTGTCTAATTTCATTTGCTTAATTGCTGTTTTATTTCTAATTTTTTGGATCATTTTTGAAGAGCATCTCCACTGTGGTTTCTATTACTTAACCACAGTGGAGATGCTCTTCAAAAATGATCCAAAAAATTAGATTGTATACATTCATATTTTATAATATTAGAAAACTACTATCTCTACTTTTGTGGGGATACTGATTCTCTTGTATTTGACTTCCTTAACTATATCACAATGTATTATTTATGTATTGTTAGTTTTTAACTTCAGTTTCTTTTTTTATTCTTTTTATCCTGTCCACAGTGCCTTCTGGAATCTACTTTAGGCCAGACAGCTTTCACCATTATCAATTAAGTGACAGGCATTAATCTAGGCATTAATCTATATGCAAGAGTTACAGAGATGAATAAAAAGTTATCAATGGTCAAGAAACTTGCAATCTTTTGGAAAAGAAGTGTATGCAACTAAGTATAACACAAATAAGAAGGTATTGAGAATGCCCAAAGTGCTATTGAAGCAGAGGAGAGAAAGCAATTCATTTTGACATGGGGAGCTGGGAAATGCCTCATGAACAGGTGGCAACAGAGTTCAGTAATTACTGGAGATATAATCTTCTTTTCAATCCATGTACCTGCTGTTATGGTTTCTTGGACTCTTTTGCTGACAATGTAAGGGTTTTAAGGCTCTTTTCAGCCCCAACTAAATCTTTAAACACCTTCTAGTTTTAAAACATTCCTCTTCTGGCCTATCGATAGTAAATTTACAACCTACAGGTCAGAACCAAAAGCTTTTCAAAGTGTAATTGACAAATACCAGGAAGCATCTCACTTTATCACAGGAAACTTTAAAACTTCAGCATGAACCTGGCAAATGTGGGGTACTTTGCCTTCAATCAGGATCATTCCAGCTATTTCTCTCAAACTCAGTGGGAAGGTAAGAACAAATTTCATAAGGCCAAAATAATACTAAAAGCCTCTTACAATAGCAGGCAGCAAGCAATACTGAGTCCCCACCGTCTCAATATGAGATAAATTTATATCACATGTCAAACCCTAGAACTAATTTTGCAGTACACTAAACGTAATGCAACTTTGTAAAATTCTAAAATTCTCTTTATACAATTCTATTCTGCAATAGCTTTAACCTTTCTTCCCCTCTTACCAGGATTTTTTGCAATTAGGAAAAACATACATTTGCAAGTAATACTTGTTAATTAGACTCATAGATAACATTACCTTTTTTATGTCATTTGTTTATAATCAGACAAATTTATGCATGTTTTTTTTCTTAGTAAATTTTAATTTCTAGACATGGATGCTGATGAAATTATAACTTGCTTTGGTATCAGGCCTATACAGTCATGCCTTGATAATGGCAATTGTACTAAAAAAACATAATAAAGTAATTCATAAAAGATAGATGGGCTGAAAATTTTAATTAAGCAACCCATCCAGAAAAATAATAATATTACTCCTCTAGTTTCACTATAAAGGGCTTAATTTTTTAAACACACACTTTGGGATCTAAATAGCTGTGTTGTTGTCATCACGCTAACTAGCTAGTTTATCAGTTTTTATACTCTGAGGTACTTGAGTAGATTCCTGCAGGCAAAACCCTGTAAATAAGAATAATCTAAAATACAGATATTTAAGTTGCAAAAATGCAAGTTAAATATTAAGTATTTTGTCTTAATTTTTCTTTCTACTGTTTTTTATATTGCATCCTCAGTGTCAAAGAATTTTCATTATTTCCCTAGGTTTTTCAAAGAATAGTTCCATATGCATTCATGGGGAAATAAAATGAATTTGGCTTAATATGAATATTTCTTTGGTAGAGGTGGCATATTCTGGTTTGAAATAACTCTTCTGAAGTATCATCTTTTCAGAATTAATCTTTTGAATTTTTGGAAAAGTACACTGTTTCTCTGCTCTTGAAAATATGTATTGAATATAATTTCATAAGGCAAAATATATATAAAAGCATGCGTATGTGTATTTTTCAAAGTGTATTAAACATCTTATTTGATGAAGTCAAACTATTTTTACAAAGTTTTCCTTAGTCTGTTGTAAGATAAATTATAATTCTGCATCCTTAGGCACATTACCATGAATACACTCATGTCCTAATATTTAAAAATAAATACTAGATTTTACTGAGTAGTTGTAAGGTAATTCAGAATAGGAATCCTTTTTTAAAGCTGTTTAAGCATCACTATGCATAGATTGTGTTTTACTTTCCAGTAGGATAACAAGAACCAGACTTTATTTTTTTTTAAAGACTTTATTTATTTATTCATGAGAGATACAGAGAGAGAGAGAGGCAGGCTCTATGCAGGGAGCCCCATGTGGAACTAGATCCCGGGATTCCAGGACCACGCCCTGGGCCAAAGGCACTGCTAAACCACTGAGCCACCCAAGGATCCCCAAAAATCAGACTTTAAGTGGTATCCGTGTAATACATAATATAGTTTGATAATATTTGTCACTTTATCCTTTACCTTAATTAGGACAGAAATGTTAGTCTGCATACATATTTAGTAAAGATTTATTGGAACTAGATATGTCAAATTCTGTATTGAAAATGTAAATAATTGTCACTGATATTTATTTGGAGTAGATACGAAATCTGGCCTAGCAACAGCAGTGCCCAATGCCTTCATTCCAGCTCTGTCCTCAAAGAAGAACATTAGGTAAGAACATTTAATATTAGAGACAGGTTAGGACATGAGATTCATTTGATCTTATTTTGCAGAAAAACAGGTACCCGAGGGATGGTGGGTAGGAAATTACCCTAGAGATAGAAGAATAAAAAAAAGGAGATATTTGGAAGGCATTTAGTAGAAGGGATCTGTTTTATGGAAAACTAGAATATAAAGGAGGAAGAAGCAGGAAATGACACTCTGGATACTTGTAATTAGGAAAAAAAACATTCTGTTTGCACTCTTGCCAGAAGCTGATCTTTCCCCTGAGGCTTACGCATAATTAGAAGCCAAACAAGACAATTAGAATGTGCAGATTGATATTCTACATAGATCTCTACTTAGCTACTCTTTTGTCTTTTTTCTAGGAAATCTACATATTCATGTTTCAAACTATGTCTTGACTTTTTTAGATGTTATCTACAAAATTATTATTTTTAATTTTTTTTAGTTTCAAGTTCTTATTTATATTCCAGTTAGTTAACATAGAGTGTAATATTAGATTAACGAGTAGAATTTAATGATTCATCACTTACTTATAACACCCAGTGCTCATCACAACGGGTGCCCTCCTTAATATCCATTACCCATTTAACACATCCCCTCACCGGCCTCCCCTCCAGCATCTTTCAGTTTCTTCTCTTAAGAGTTTGTGTCTTGGTTTTTCTCTTGTTTAATCCCCTAAATCCCTCTGTTAGTTTTCTTATATCCCACATATGAGTGAAACCATATGGTATTTGTCTTCCTCTGACTTATTTCATTTAGTATTTATAATCTCTAGCTCCATCCACATTGTTGCAAATGGCAAGATTTCATTCTTTTTTTGATGGCTGAGTAATGATTCCTTAATGTGTGTGTGTGTGTGTGTGTGTGTGTGTGTATCTCACTTCTTTATCCATTCATCAGTCAATGCACATTTGAGATCTCTCCATAACCTGGCTATTGTTGATGATGCTGCTATAAACATCAGGGTGCATGCAACCCTTGGAGTCTATATTTTTGTATCTTTTGAGTAAATACTAGTGTAATTGCTGAGTCATAGGGTAGTTGCATTTTTAACTTTTTGACTGTTTTCCAGAGTGGCTGCACCAGTTTACATTCCCACCAACAGTGTAAGAGGGTACCCCTTCCTTTGTATCCTCCCAAACACCTGTTGTTTCCTGTGTTGTTAATTTTAACTATACTAACAGGTGTGAGGTAGTATTATATTATAGTTTATTTGTATTTCCCTGATGATGAATGATGAGTGATGTTTTCTTGTCATGTGTCTGTTGGCCATCTGTATGTCTTCTTTGGAAAAATGTCTATTCATATCTTCTCCCTATTTCTTAACTGGAATATTTCTAAGGGGATTTTTGAATTGGATAAATTCTTCATAGATTTTGAATAATAACCATTTATCACGTATGTCATTGGCAAATACCTTCTTCCATTCCAATCTTTTAGCTTTGTTGATTGTTTCCTTTGTTGTGCAGAAGCATTTATCTTGATGAAGTCCCAACAGTTCATTTTGCTTTTCTTTCCCTCACCTCTGGAGAAGTGTCTAGTAAGGAGTTGCTATGGCTGATGTTAAAGAGGTTGATGCCTATGTTCTTCTCTAGGAATTTGGTATCTCACATATAGGTCTTTTCATCCATTTTGAATTTATTTTTGCGTGTGGTGAAAGAACTGATGCAGTTTCATTCTTTTGCATGTTGCTGTCCAGTGTCTTTAAGACCATATGTTGAAAGGACTGTCTTTTTTCCGTTAGATGTTCTTTCCTGCATTGTTGAAGATTAGTTGACCATATAGTTGTGGGTCCATTTCTGCATTTTCTATTCTGTTGCATTGATCTGAGTGTCTGTTTTTGTGCCAGTACCATACAGTTCTGATCACTACAGCTTTGTAATATAACTAGAAATCTGGAGTTGTGATGCCTCCAGGTTTGCTTTTCTTTTTCAAGGTTACTTTGGCTCTTTTCAGGGTCCTTTATGGTTCCATACACGTTTTTGGATTGTTTGTTCTAGCTCTGTGAAAAATGCTGCTGGTATTTTGATAGGGATTACGTTAAAGGGTGTGCTTTGGGTAGAATGGACATTTTGACATTTGTTCTTCCAATCCATGAGCATGGAATGTTTTTTTTTATTTTTTTTTATCCTCTTCAATTTCTTTCATAAGTGTTTTATAGTTTTCAGAGTATAAGTCTTTCACCTCTTTGGTTGGGTTTATTCCTAGGTAGCTTACAGTTTTTGTGCAATTATAAATGGGATCAGTTACTTGATTTCTCTTTCTGCTACTTGATTATTGTTGTTTAAGAACGCAACAGATTTCTTTATGCTGATTTCATATTCTGTGACATAACTGAATTTATTTATCAATTCTAACAATTTTTTGGTGGAACCTTGGGTTTTCTAAATATAGTATCATATAGCCTGTAAATCATGAAAGTTTTACTTCCTTGATGATTTGAATGCATTTTTATTTCTTTTTGTTGTCTGATTACTGTGATTAGGACTTCCAGTACTATGTTAAATAACAGTGGTGACAGTGGACTCCCTGTTTTATTCCTGACCACAGAGGAAAAACTCTGAGTTTTTCGCCATTGAGGATGATATTAGCTGTGTGATTTTCATATATGACTTTTATGATGATGAGCTATGTTCCTTCTATACTTACTTTGTTGGGGGTTTTTATCAAGAATGCGTGTTTTACTTTGTCAAATGTTCAGTATGCATCTATCGAAATGATCATAAGGTTTTTATCCTTTCTTTTCTTAATGCGGTGTATCACCTTGGTTGATTTATGAATATTGAACCACTCTTGAAACCCAGGAATAAATCCCACTTGATTGTGGTGCATGATTCTTTTAATGCACTGTTAAATTCAATTTGCTGGCATTTTGATGACAATTTTTGCATCCATACTCATTAGGGATATTGGCTTATAGTTTTCTCTTTTTAGTGGTATCTTTGGTTTTGGAATCAGGGTAATGCTGGCCTAATGAAATTAGTTTGGAAGTTTTCCCTCCATTTCCATTGTTCGGAACACTTTGAAAAGAAAAGGTATTAACTCTTCTTTAAATGTTATGTTGAAGTCTCTGAGAAACCATCTAGCCCAAGAGTTTGTTGGGAGATTTTTGATTACTGATTTAATTTCTTTGCTGGTTATCAGTCTGTTCATTTTCTATTTCTTCCTGTTTCCGCTTTGGTAGTTTATATGTTTTTAGGAATGTATCCATTTCTTACAAACTGTCCAATTTGTTAGCATAAAATTTTTCTCACTCTTACAATTGTATTTCTGTAGTGTTGGTTGTTATTTCTCCTCTGTCATTTGTGATTTTATCTATTTGGGTCCCTTTCTCTTCTTTTTGATAAGCCTGGCTAGATGTTTACCAATTTTATTAAATTTTTCAAAGAACCAGCTCCGAGTTTCATTGATTTGTTTTACTGTTTTTTTTCCCTATATTATTTTTGCTCTAATCTTTGATATTTGCCTTCTTCTGCTGGATTTATGCTTCATTTGTTCTTTTTCCTAGTTTCTTTAGGTAAGGTTAGGTAGCTTATTTAATATTTTGCTTGCTTCTTGAGGTGGCCTGTATTTTATATACTTCCCTCTTAGGACTACTTTTCCTGCATCCCAGAAGTTTGAATCATTGTATTTTCATTTTCCACTTGTTTCCATGTTTTTTATTTCTTCTTTAATTTCATGGTTAACCCATTCATTTTTCAGTAGGATGTTCTTTATCCTTCATGTATTTGTGGTCTTTCCAATTTTTTTCACAGTGCTGGTTCTAGGCACACTTGTCCAAAAAAAAGCAGTATCAGCAGAGTGCGGTGTATGTGCGGGGGGGAGGGATTTGGTTTAAGCAGATTAGGCAGCTAGTTTTGGTGCTGTGTAATTTACTGAAGTTAGTTTATGCTGAGGGGTGGAGGAGGAAAATGGTGTCAGCCAGCAATTTGTCCCTAGAGAGGGAAGTTTGTGCTTGTTGCTATCAGGGAAGCCCTCCCAGAAAAGCAAATGAATTCCCCTTGTGCATCCTAAGCATTTTTCAGATCACTGTTTTCACACTGTCTGTGTCTGGTTTGCTCACCTGCCTAGAGCAGTGAAGTGTACTTTGCACTCTATCCCAGCCAGGATGGCTGAGTTTTAAAACTAAACTTTAGGGACCTAGTGTGGTAGGGACTTGTGCGGGCCTGGAGGAGGGTCTGGGATCAATGCACATTTGACCCAGAAGGGCAGTTACACCAGAGCACAGGAACATGGGATTTGAAGCAAAGCACACTAAATGGCGAGTGTCCAGGTTAGTCATCCTCAGCAGTTGTCTGCACACCTATAGTAAGGGATGGTGAAGGGAAATGGCACCCACCAGCTCTTTTACCCTTGAAGAGGCAGTGATACCTCTCTCAGATGCCTCCAAGAAGAGAGTCTCTCTCAGTGCATTTTAGGTGATCTTCAGGTTATATCATCTGCCCATGGGGTACCTGCCTTCTCTATAGGAGCACTACAGCACCCTCAGGACTCTCTACCTCAACCAATCTTTTTTTTTAAGATTGTATTTATTTATTCATGAGAGACTCAGAGAGAGGGAGAGAGAGGGAGGCAGAGACAGAGGCAGAGAGAGAGGCAGGTTCCAGGCAGGGAGTCTGATGTGGGACTCGATCCCAGGACTACAGGATCACACCCTGAGCTGAAGGCAGGAGCTCAACCGCTGAGCCACCCAGGTGTCCCTCAAGCAGTCTTTGAGCCCCACTGGTTGCAAAATCTCACAAAAATCAGCCCCTCTCATTTTCCCCTTCAGTGACTTTGGAGTAGTGTTCACCTCATACAATCCGTGTGCACTCCAATCTCTGGCCTTTCTCTGCAACCAGGCTCCCTCCCTTCCACATCATTTCTCCCCCAAACCATTGTTTCTGCACTTCCTACCTTCCATGATTTGGCCGCTTCTCTCCTTCCAGGTGTGCAGTTTGTTCTGTTAATTCTCAGATCAATTTCTTGGATATTCCAAATGATTTTATTTTATTTATTTATTTTTTAATTTTTATTTATTTACGATAGTCGCACACAGAGAGGGAGAGGGAGGCAGAGACACAGGCAGAGGGAGAAGCAGGCTCCATCACCGGGAGCCCGACGTGGGATTTGATCCCGGGTCTGCAGGATCGGCCCTGAGCCAAAGGCAGGCGCTAAACCGCTACGCCACCCAGGGATCCCCCCAAATGATTTTATTATTATCCAGATGTGTTTGAGGGAGGAGGCAAGCCTAGGGTCCTCCTACTACTCCATCATCTTAGCTCCTCCCTACTGATATGATCTAAATCTTAAATTTACTGAGAGTTGTTCTGTGTCTTAAGGTATAATGTGTATAATGTGCACTTGAAAAGAATATATTTTACTGTTTTCAGATGGAATGTCCTGTATATATCTTTTCTGTCCATCTGGTCTAACATGTAATTTAAAGCCACTGTTTCTTTGTTGATTTTCTGCCTGATGTATCCACTGCTGTAATATGGTACTAAAGTCCCCAATTAGGGATGCCGGGTGGCTCAGTGGTTGGGCATCTGCCTTTGACTCAGGGAGTGATTCCCCAGTGCCAGGATCGAGTCCTACTCAGGCTCCTTGCATAGTGCCTGCTCCTCCCTCTGCCTGTGTCTCTGCCTCTCTCTCTGTCCCTTATGAATAAATAAACAAAATCTTTAAAAAAATAAAAAGGTCCCCAATTATTATTATATTGCTGTCAGTTTCTTGCTTTATGATTGTTAATATTTGCTTTATATATTAGGTTCTCCTGTGTTGCATGTATAACTACTTACAAATATTTTGTTTTCTTGTTGGACTGATGCTTCTATAATTACGCAGTGCTAGCTCTGACTTCTATTTGTCTTTGTTTTAAAGTCTATTTTTCTGATATAGCTGCCCCAGGTTTCTTTTTGCTTTGCTTTGTGTGAAATCTATTTTTACCTTTCACTTTCAATCTGTGTGTATGATTATATAAGAGGTTAGTCCTTTCTAGATAGCGTATGGATAAGTCTTTATTTAGCAACTGCCTTTTGATTAGAGAATTTGGTCCATTTACATTTAAGTATTGATGAATATGCTCTCATTGCTGTGTTAACAAGTTTTTTTGACTATTTGGCAGGACCTTTCTTCTTTTACTTTCTTCCCTTGTGGTTTGATTACTTTCTTAATATTATATTTAGAATCTTGGTTATTATGTCTTATGTATCCTTATAGGTTTTTGCTTTGTGATTACCATTGGGTACACATAAAACAGTCTTTTAAACTGATAGAGGGATGCCTGGGTGGCTTAGCAGTTGAACCTCTGCCTTTGGCTCAGGGTGTGATCCCGGAGTCCAGGATTGAGTCCCACATCGGGCTTCCTGCATAGAGCCTGCTTCTCCCTCTGCCTTTGTCTCTGCCTCTCCCTCCTTCTCTCTCTCTTGAATAAATAAATAAAATCTTTTTAAAAAATAAATAAACTGATAGAAACTACATTTTAATACATCCTGAAACTGCATTTATACTCCCCCTTCCATGTTTTATATTTTTGAAATTGTATTTTATATCTTTTATTTTTGTTTATCCCTTAACTAATTATTGTAGTTATAATTTTACTACTTTTTCTTTTAATTTTTATACTAATTTTATAAGTGAATAATTCACTTCCTTTACTACATAATTACCAATGAGATTTTTACTTTCATAAGTTTTCTTATTAGTACTCTTTCTTTTCAGATTAAAGAAGTCCTTTTAACATTTCTTGTAGGGCTGTTTTAGTGGTGATAAACTCCGATAGCTTTTGTATATCTGAAAAATGCTCTATATGGCTTTCAGTTATGAATGATCATCTTGCCAGGTAGAGTATTCATGGTTAGAAGTATTTTGCTTTTAGTACTTTGAATATATCCTTCTACTTCCTCTGGCCTGCAAAACTTCTCCCAATAAGTATACCCTTAATCTTGTGAGGAATCCCTTTTACATAACAATTTTTTTTTTTCTTACTGTGTTTAAGTTTTTCTATTTAACATTTGACATGCTTCCTATAGTGTCTCTTGGTGAAGGTCTCTTTGGGGTCATCTTATTTAGAACTCTGGGCTTCCTGGATTTGGATATCTGCTTCCTTCTCCAGGTTAGGGAAGTTTTCAACCATTATATCTTCAAATACATTTCCTGCTCCTTTCTATCCCTATTCTTTTTGGAACCCCTATAATATAAATATTATTCCATTGATGTTGTCCTATGCTTCCCTTAAACATTTCCTTAATTTTTTAAAGTTTTTTTTTTTTTTCTTTTTTGCTGCTCTGTTTGAGTGAGTTTCAATGCCCTGTCTTCTAGATAATTGATTCTTCTCCTTAGTTGGCTATTGAACTCTTCTGGTATATTTTTCATTTCAATTATTGTATTCTCCAGCTCTGTGACCTCTTTTACCCTGGAGAGTTTCAAAATGCTTTCTGGCAAATTAAGATTATCAAATGAATCTCCTTCATATATGGTCTAGACTCTTTCAAAACCACTGCTTTTGGACTTGATCCCAATGCAAGTGATCTGCAGATGTGCTCTTAAGAGCACGTACTTCATTCCCTATGATGCTATGGTTCTCCTAGATGTAAGCCTTTTTGGGTTTTAACAAGGAGCTCATTTCTCTGGCTCAGGTCCCAAACTTTGTGGTACCTAATGTGGGGTACAAACCCCTTGTTCCTCAGAGAGAAGTTCAATATTTGTGAGAACCCTCCTGTTAGTTGATTTGCTGTGCTGGCCTTGGGGATTTTGGCAAGACCATATCTCTGTCTAACTATTGTCCTTTTATCTCTTATTGTGGAGGAGCTCTTCAGCTAGTTACCAAGGATTTTCAGAGGGAATTGTATCTTATGTAGCTGTAGATTTGTGATGCCGATGGGAGGAGGTGAGTTCAGGATCTTCCTAGGCAGACATATTGAACTGCTTCTGCCTACAAATTAGTTCTTAATTATTTCTCTTTAATGGTGTTATCAGGGGGAAAAAAGACACTTCAATATCAATTGTAATTTTACTTAGAACCGAACATCATTGTAAAGCAACCATAATTGTGTTTATTTGGTTAAAAATCATAATCCTCACCATTACTATTTATTAAAGATCAATGCTTAAGGGCATTGAGGAATTATTACAGCAAAAAAAACACAAATGTTAAGTCTTAAAGGAAAAATGCGACTACGATTTTTAAGAGGATTTGAATGTGAGAAGTGTCTAATAGTCACAAATCCATGAAATGTCTTTGGAGAAATGCGGATCTCTAACAGCTCTCTTTTCTACTGGGAGTAAAGATAGTTTATCCTTAGATGTTTGAGCTGTGAATGTTAACGGCATTTTGGTATGATAGATAAGTAAATGTTCCTGGTGATGACATTTTATAAATGATTTTGAACTTTAATAATTCAACTTGGGTTCACCCCTCTAATATACTACTGTTAAGAACCAATATAGTATTTAAACAGCCCACCAGCTTGTACATGATTTAGGGAGGCATAAGACATCCTTGGCATGTCCTCTAAGGGAAATAAGAGATGACTTTCAGGTGTATATGGGAAGAAACAGACTCACTACAGAGAAAAGATCTAAGTATCCTATCCAGCATTTTCTGGCTTACATATTTAAATAATCTTTTAAACTTCTATTGACTTTCAAAAGTTAAAAATTGAGATCTCAAGTTGAGGAATATAATTTTTGAAAGAAAATTTCTAATTAGTAGATATCCCCTTACAGCTATTCTTCTTTATTGCATGTCAAAAGACCCAGTACTTAGGCCATATTTTAAATTGCTGAGGGCAAAATGAGACAATGGTACGTCTATTTGAGTATGTTGTATGGATATTTCTGTCTCCTATCAAAATTCAACTTTTGCTAAAACCGACTTTAAATCTTAAATCAAGAACACCTCTCCTCTTTAGGTTTACTGGTGGGGCCTATAATATAGTTGTCCTTTGAGATTTGCCAGACTGAAAATAGAGTGAGTGTTTATTTTAGTTTTATGGACATTTTTACTGACTAGAAATTTGGAGAAAATAAAAATTTTGGCTCAATATGATTGAAACTATGTAAATTACTTTTACATATATGAGAACGAGCAAAAATGATGGTTGATAATGAAAATTAATTAATCAGCCATTCAAATTCATCCATGGATAGAATATTAAGACTGCTTGTGTGAAAAAAAATTGTTTCAGTGCAAATATATTAAAAATTCCTATGGTTATAAACTTGGAAAAAATCAGTACAATTATTATTAAATATTTTTCTAATATTTTAAATAATATATCAGGTACATATTTAGTACTATCTAAAAAGTTAGAAGGGATATAAAATTATGGCTAGTCAAATCTGTTATAATATACTTTCTTAATATTATCATTATGAAGTATGTAACAATCCAGTTGAATAGTCTGATATATCAAAATTGTGCTGGAATGCCTGAGTGGCTCAGTGCTTGAGTGTCTGCCTTCCACTTAGGGCGTGATCTCAGGGTCCAGGGATCAAGTCTCACTTTGGGCTTCCTGTAAGGGGCCTGCTTCTCCCTCTCTCTCTGTGTCTCACATGAATAAATAAATAAAATCTTTAAAAAAATTGTGCCTATATTATGATGATAACTATGTAAAATATATTTTCATAGATCAAGAATAAATTTTGAAAGGGAGGTAATAAGTTGGTAAACCATAGTGAATCAACAATTTTTTTTACAAGGTATGGTCTATTAAAATCACAACAAATGAGTCAGATAGTAATTTTGAACAGGACCGGTAAATATCATAAACTTTTTATATTTGATTTGCCAAATTTATACAATATTTTTCTAATGTTAATAAAAATCTATTAAATATCAAACAGCTTTAGTAATAAGTAAAACTGTGAACCCTAAAGTCTACCTCTTACCACTCTTTAACTTTACCTTAGGACCACCTCTATTATTGTGCCAATCATTCTTGGCAAACTCCATGAAATGCTGGATAATATAAATGTTGAAGTCCAATAAACTTTACAATCCTATTTAACCATAATATGGACATGAAAATTATTTTAATGTTCATATGGAAGAATAAAGATATTTTAAAGCAAAGGCTATTAAACTACAATCCTTAATGAGCCAAGAGAGCAGTGGCATCAGAGGACTAATAGTCATCAGTGTGTAAACAATTTACAAATAATTTTAGAGATAAATTAATCCAACATCACCTTTTGGATTTGGTAATTATTAACATGATTTGTGATTATACCTATAAATTCACAAATGTTTAGAAAGTTGAAGACCCAGATACATATTCTAGCTGGTAAACATTAGCTTTTTATAATACAATTCCTTATTCATTACTTATTCCTCACTCATCCATACATACCTATGTATGTAATAATCTATGTATTATAATACAATATATTTTGCTGATAGAATCAAGTAAAATTATATGGCTGTTAAAACATACTAGTTATATTTTTGAATTAAGGGAATTAAGGAGGGATAGCATCAAGAATGATGTACCAGGAAATCCCAATACTTGACCCCACACACAAAAAAATAATAATTAAATGCTACTTATTGATGAAAATAGCTCTGGGCAAACTTCAGAATACAAAAAAGAAGCTGGAGCACCCACTGAAATACACACACACACACACACACACACACACAATAAGAAAGTGTAGGAGGAATTAAACTGTATCACTGCATGCCCCACTCCAAAATAGCTCAACACCAAGAGGGATCCAGTCTGTTGAAGCATCCCCAAAAGGAATGAGTAAACAGGACCCCAGAAGTCTATACCACTAGTGGAAAATCATCTCTCTCAACACCAGTTACCCCCATCTCTAGTCTTTACCAATGTGGATCGCAGCTGAGAGAGCTATGGGATCCCATGCCAGTGTGCACTCACAGAGAATGAACTATTGCTTTGTGTCCCAAAACCCATCCTGGTGCCACTGTGTATATGCTCAAAATTCCAGATCCATGATTTTCCATGTGTGTCCATGCCTGAACCCTGGTTGCTACCATTGCTCCATGCATGAATGCATCTCAAACCCTTGCTCTGCAGTTGTTCTACTGCTACCCACATCATAGATCCTCAGGGTTATTGTTGCTTTGTATGTGCCAGCATCCCCCACTCCAAGTCTGTGACCACTCCACTTATATCTACATGCTGAATCCTGGCCCCATGGCCACTCTAAAACAGACCCAGTGTCACAATCACCATATATCAGTCATACCCCAGTCCCTGGTGTCACTACTCCTTTGTACATTCCTATCCCCCAGGCTCTAGCTCTATGGTCCCTCTGTGAATGCTCAGCCCCACACAATGGTCACCATCATTTCACATGCATCTATGCCCCAGAGCTCTCACCACCATATATACACAAATGTAGCCCAGACAACACTATTAATATGTCCACACCCACATTTTTTTTTTCACACCCACATTTTGAACCAGTGTCAGCACTCTGTAGGCCCACACTATGGCACTCTATGCCAATATAGATCCCTAGGCCATGACAACAACCCCACACTAACTGCAGTAGTAGAGAAAGAGAAAATAGAAAGATGCATGCAGCTATTGCCACTGAGAACCCAGAAACCCTTTCTATTGCCATGGTTACTCAAAATTTGGCTACTGAGGATACCCAAAGTCTAGGCTGACTCTGAGCTTAATTGATGAGGTGCCTGGAATCTAGGCTATTCTGCCTCAGAGCCAGGCAGAGCCACTCCTGGGAACTTTACATATTTTGCAAAGGAAATGAACATCTGGGTTCATGAGGCTTAAATGTATCCAAATAGGATCGAGTCAAGACTACAGTGAGATGCATTATCATTAAATTGTCAAAGTTCAGGGAGAAAAAGAGAATTTTGAAGGCAGAAAGAGAAAATTGACTCCACATAAAAAGGAATACCTGTAAGACGATCAGCAGATTACTCAGTAGAAACTTCACAGGTCAGGAAAAAGTGAGATGATACATTCAAGTGCTAAAAAAAACATATGGACAGCCAAGAACAATTTCCCTGTCAAAATTATTTTAAGATGAAGAAAGAAGTCTTTTCCGGGCCAGAAAAACAAAACAAAAACACAATAATTACCATCAGACCTCATATACACAAAATGCTTAAGGGGATTATGTAATTTAAAATAAAAATACAGGGAGGAGGGGCAAGATGGCAGGAGACTAGGGTCTCCAAATCACCTGTCTCCACCAAATTACCTAGAAAACCTTCAAATTATCCTGAAAATCTATGAATTCGGCCTGAGAATTAAAGAGAGAACACCTGGAATGCTACAGTGAGAAGAGTTCGCGCATCTATCAAGGTAGGAAGACGGGGAAAAAGAAATAAAGGAACAAAGGCCTCCGAGGGGGAGGGGCCCCGCGAGGAGCCGGGCTGAGGCCGGGGCGAGGGTCCCCAGGACAGGAGAGCCCCGTCCCGGAGGAGCAGGAGCTGCACCGACCTTCCCAGGGGAAAGGGGCTCGTGGGGAGTTGGAGCAGGACCCAGGAGGGCGGGGATGCCCTCGGGCTCCCGGGGACAGTAACAGCAACTGCGCGCCCAGGAGAGTGCGCCGAGCTCCCTAAGGGCTGCAGCGCGCACCGCGGACCCGGAGCAGCTCGGGGGGCTCGGGGGCGGCTCCGCGGAGGGGGCTGCGGCCCCGGGAGCAGCTCGGAGGGGCTCGGGCAGAGGAAGAGGCTCCATGCGGAGGGGGCTATGCGGCCTGGGAGCGCGAATCCAACAACGCAGGCTCCGGAGCACAGGACGCCGGGACACAGCCCAGGATCCGGCGTCCCCCGGGACAGGCAGAGGCCGGGAGGGCCCAGGACAGCAAGGACGCTCCTGCCCGAGCTGAGCAGATCAGCCGCCCCGCCCCCGAGCCTCCAGGCCCTGCAGACAGAGAGCTCAGGAGTTCCTGCCGGAGCTAAATCCAGGGCTCCAGAGCTGGCCCCACCACTAGGGCTGTTGCTCCTGGGGCCTCACGGGGTAAACAACCCCCACTGAGCCCTGCACCAGGCAGGGGGTAGAGCAGCTCCCCCAGGTGCTAACACCTGAAAATCAGCACAGCAGGCCCCTCCCCCCAGAACACCAGCTAGACTGACAACTTCCAGGAGAAGCCAAGGGACTTAAAGTACACAGAATCAGAAGATACTCCCCCGTGGTTCTTTTTTTTTTCTTTTTTTTTTTCTTTTTTTTTTTTTTTTGTTTTGCTTTTGATTTGTTTCCTTCCCCCACCCCCCTTTTTTCTCCTTTCTTTCTTTTTCTTTCTCTTTCTCTTTTTTTTTTTTTTCGTTTTTTTTTCTTCCTTTTTTTTTCTCTTTCTCTTTTCTTCCCTTCTTTCTCTCCTCTCTTTTTCTCCTTTTCCCAGTACAACTTGCTTTTGGCCACTCTACACTGAGCAAAATGACTAGAAGCAAAACCTCACCTCAAAAGAAAGAATCAGAAACAGTCCTCTCTCCCACAGAGTTACAAAATCTGGATTACAATTCAATGTCAGAAAGCCAATTCAGAAGCACGATTATACAGCTACTGGTGGCTCTAGAAAAAAGCATAAAGGACTCAAGAGACTTCATGACTGCAGAATTTAGAGCTAATCAGGCAGAAATTAAAAATCAATTGAATGAGATGCAATCCAAACTAGAAGTCCTAACGACGAAGGTTAACGAGGTGGAAGAACGAGTGAGTGACATAGAAGACAAGTTGATAGCAAAGAGGGAAACTGAGGAAAAAAGAGACAAACAATTAAAAGACCATGAAGACAGATTAAGGGAAATAAACGACAGCCTGAGGAAGAAAAATCTACGTTTAATTGGTGTTCCCGAGGGTGCCGAAAGGGACAGAGGGCCAGAATATGTATTTGAACAAATTCTAGCTGAAAACTTTCCTAATCTGGGAAGGGAAACAGGCATTCAGATCCAGGAAATAGAGAGATCCCCCCCTAAAATCAATAAAAACCGTTCAACACCTCGACATTTAATAGTGAAGCTTGCAAATGCCAAAGATAAAGAGAAGATCCTTAAAGCAGCAAGAGACAAGAAATCCCTGACTTTTATGGGGAGGAGTGTTAGGGTAACAGCAGACCTCTCCACAGAGACCTGGCAGGCCAGAAAGGGCTGGCAGGATATATTCAGGGTCCTAAATGAGAAGAACATGCAACCAAGAATACTTTATCCAGCAAGGCTCTCATTCAAAATGGAAGGAGAGATAAAGAGCTTCCAAGACAGGCAGGAACTGAAAGAATATGTGACCTCCAAACCAGCTCTGCAAGAATTTTAAGGGGGACTCTTATAATTCCCCTTTAAGAAGAAGTTCAGTGGAGCATTCCACAAAAGCAAGGACTGAATAGTTATCATGATGACACTAAATTCATATCTCTCAATAGTAACTCTGAATGTGAACGGGCTTAATGACCCCATCAAAAGGTGCAGGGTTTCAGACTGGATAAAAAAGCAGGACCCATCTATTTGCTGTCTACAAGAGACTCATTTTAGACAGAAGGACACCTACAGCCTGAAAATAAAAGGTTGGAGAACCATTTACCATTCGAATGGTCCTCAAAAGAAAGCAGGGGTAGCCATCCTTATATCAGATAAACTAAAATTTACCCCAAAGACTGTAGTGAGAGATGAAGAGGGACACTATATCATACTTAAAGGATCTATTCAACAAGAGGACTTAACAATCCTCAATATATATGCCCCGAATGTGGGAGCTGCCAAATATATAAATCAATTATTAACCAAAGTGAAGAAATACTTAGATAATAATACGCTTATACTTGGTGACTTCAATCTAGCTCTTTCTATACTCGATAGGTCTTCTAAGCACAACATCTCCAAAGAAACAAGAGCTTTAAATGATACACTGGACCAGATGGATTTCACAGATATCTACAGAACTTTACATCCAAACTCAACTGAATACACATTCTTCTTAAGTGCACAGGAACTTTCTCCAGAATAGACCACATATTGGGTCACAAATCGGGTCTGAACTGATACCAAAAGATTGGGATCATCCCCTGCATATTCTCAGATCATAATGCCTTGAAATTAGAACTAAATCACAACAAGAAGTTTGGAAGGACCTCAAACACGTGGAGGTTAAGGACCATCCTGCTAAAAGATGAAAGGGTCAACCAGGAAATTAAGGAAGAATTAAAAAGATTCATGGAAACTAATGAGAATGAAGATACAACCATCCAAAACCTTTGCGATGCAGCAAAAGCAGTCCTAAGGGGGAAATACATCGCAATACAAGCATCCATTCAAAAACTGGAAAGAACTCAAATACAAAAGCTAACCTTACACATAAAGGAGCTAGAGAAAAAACAGCAAATAGATCCTACACCCAAGAGAAGAAGGGAGTTAATAAAGATTCGAGCAGAACTCAACGAAATCGAGACCAGAAGAACTGTGGAACAGATCAACAGAACCAGGAGTTGGTTCTTTGAAAGAATTAATAAGATAGATAAACCAGTAGCCAGCCTTATTAAAAAGGAGAGAAGACTCAAATTAATAAAATCATGAGTGAGAAAGGAGAGATCACTACCAACACCAAGGAAATACAAACGATTTTAAAAACATATTATGAACAGCTATACGCCAATAAATTAGGCAATCTAGGAGAAATGGACGCATTCCTGGAAAGCCACAAACTACCAAAACTGGAACAGGAAGAAATAGAAAACCTGAACAGGCCAATAACCAGGGAGGAAATTGAAGCAGTCATCAAAAACCTCCCAAGACACAAGAGTCCAGGGCCAGATGGCTTCCCAGGGGAATTCTATCAAACGTTTAAAGAAGAAACCATACCTATTCTCCTAAAGCTGTTCGGAAAGATAGAAAGAGATGGAGTACTTCCAAATTCGTTCTATGAGGCCAGCATCACCCTAATTCCAAAACCAGACAAAGACCCCACCAAAAAGGAGAATTACAGACCAATATCCCTGATGAACATGGATGCAAAAATTCTCAACAAGATACTGGCCAATAGGATCCAACAGTACATTAAGAAAATTATTCACCATGACCAAGTAGGATTTATCCCTGGGACACAAGGCTGGTTCAACACCCGTAAAACAATCAATGTGATTCATCATATCAGCAAGAGGAAAACCAAGAACCATATGATCCTCTCATTAGACGCAGAGAAAGCATTTGACAAAATACAGCATACATTCCTGATCAAAACTCTTCAGAGTGTAGGGATAGAGGGAACATTCCTTGACATCTTAAAAGCCATCTATGAAAAGCCCACAGCAAATATCATTCTCAATGGGGAAGCACTGGGAGCCTTTCCCCTAAGATCAGGAACAAGACAGGGATGTCCACTCTCACCACTGCTGTTCAACATAGTACTGGAAGTCCTAGCCTCAGCAATCAGACAACAAAAAGACATTAAAGGCATTCAAATTGGCAAAGAAGAAGTCAAACTCTCCCTCTTCACTGATGACATGATACTCTACATAGAAAACCCAAAAGCCTCCACCCCAAGATTGCTAGAACTCATACAGCAATTCGGTAGCGTGACAGGATACAAAATCAATGCCCAGAAATCAGTGGCATTTCTATACATTAACAATGAGACTGAAGAAAGAGAAATTAAGGAGTCAATCCCATTTACAATTGCACCCAAAAGCGTAAGATACCTAGGAATAAACCTAACCAAAGAGGTCAAGGATCTATACCCTAAAAACTATAGAACACTACTGAAAGAAATTGAGGAAGACACAAAGAGATGGAAAAATATTCCATGCTCATTGATTGGCAGAATTAATATTGTGAAAATGTCAATGTTACCCAGGGCAATATACACGTTTAATGCAATCCCTATCAAAATACCATGGACTTTCTTCAGAGAGTTAGAACAAATTATTTTAAGATTTGTGTGGAATCAGAAAAAACCCTGATTAGCCAGGGGAATTTTAAAAAGAAAACCATATCTGGGGGCATCACAATGCCAGATTTCAGGTTGTACTACAAAGCTGTGGTCATCAAGACAGTGTGGTACTGGCACAAAAACAGACACATAGATCAGTGGAACAGAATAGAGAATCCAGAAGTGGACCCTGAACTTTATGGGCAACTAATATTCGATAAAGGAGGAAAGACTATCCATTGGAAGAAAGACAGTCTCTTCAATAAATGGTGCTGGGAAAATTGGACATCCACATGCAGAAGAATGAAACTAGACCACTCTCTTGCACCATACACAAAGATAAACTCAAAATGGATGAAAGATCTAAATGTGAGACAAGATTCCATCAAAATCCTAGAGAAGAACACAGGCAACACCCTTTTTGAACTCGGCCATAGTAACTTCTTGCAAGATACATCACGAAGGCAAAAAAAACAAAAGCAAAAATGAACTATTGGGACTTCATCAAGATAAGAAGCTTTTGTACAGCAAAGGATACAGTCAACAAAACTAAAAGACAACCTACAGAATGGGAAGATATTTGCAAATGACTATCAGATAAAGGGCTAGTTTCCAAGATCTATAAAGAACTTATTAAACTCAACACCAAAGAAACAAACAATCCAATCATGAAATGGGCAAAAGACATGAACAGAAATCTCACAGAGGAAGACATAGATATGGCCAACATGCATATGAGAAAATGCTCTGCATCACTTGCCATCAGGGAAATACAAATCAAAACCACAATGAGATACCACCTCACACCAGTGAGAATGGGGCAAATTAACAAGGCAGGAAACAACAAATGTTGGAGAGGATGTGGAGAAAAGGGAACCCTCTTACACTGTTGGTGGGAATGTGAACTGGTGCAGCCACTCTGGAAAACTGTGTGGAGGTTCCTCAAACAGTTAAAAATATACTCGCCCTACGACCCAGCAATTGCACTGTTGGGGATTTACCCCAAAGATACAAATGCAATGTAACGCCGGGACATCTGCACCCCGATGTTTATAGCAGCAATGGCCACGATAGCCAAACTGTGTAAGGAGCCTCGGTGTCCAACGAAAGATGAATGGATAAAGAAGATGTGGTTTATGTATACAATGGAATATTACTCAGCTATTAGAAATGACAAATACCCACCATTTGCTTCAATGTGGATGGAACTGGAGGGTATTATGCTGAGTGAAGTAAGTCAGTCGGAGAAGGACAAACATTATAAGTTCTCATTCATTTGGGGAATATAAATAATAGTGAAAGGGAATATAAGGGAAGGGAGAAGAAATGTGTGGGAAATATCAGAAAGGGAGACAGAACGTAAAGACTGCTAACTCTCAGAAACGAACTAGGGGTGGTAGAAGGGGAGGAGGGAGGGTGGTGGAAGTGAATGGGTGACGGGCACTGGGGGTTATTCTGTATGTTAGTAAATTGAACACCAATAAAAAATAAATTTAAAAAAATACAAAAAATAAATAAATAGATAAATAAAATAAAATAAAATAAAATAAAATAAAATAAAATAAAATAAAAATACACTGAACAGCAATGTGGAAGTGCATGATAGCATTAGCCTCATTGCTAAATGTAAATATATAAACAAATACAGATTAATACTGTAATGCTACATAAATTACCTTTAACCCTAATATAAAAGTTAAAAGAGAAAAATTTGTTAATGAAGATACAATATAAAAGATAAACATTAGCTATAAGAACAAAAAACATGTAGGAAGAGTAAAAATATAGGGTTTTTTGTACAATTGAAGTCAACTTAAGAGAGATGGTTATAGCTACAAGATACTTTATGTAAGCCTCAAGCTAATTGCAAAGAGAAAACATAATGGATACACAAAACATAAAAGAACCAAAGGAAATTACTGCAAAAATTAAATAACAAAGGATGATTTCACACAATATTATGAGGCTACACTATGTGAAACACTGTGATACTGGCATAGAACAGGACAAGAGCCCAGTAATAAACCCATGCATATACAGTCAACTAATATTTAACAAGAAAGCCAAGAAAACTCAATGGATAAAAGATAGTCTCTTCAGTAAATTGTGTTGGAAAAATTGTATGTTCACATGTAAAAGAATGAAACTAGACTCATATCTTACACCAGTCACAAAACTTAACTTGAAATAGAGTAAAGACTTAAATTTAGGACTGGAAACTATAAAACAACTAGAAGAAAACATAGGGAAAAAGCTCCTCCCACGTGGGTCTTAGCAATGACATTTTTGGAAATGATAACTAAAACACAAGCAACAACAACAAAAAAGATGGGACTACGTGAAACTAAAAAACTTCTCAGCCAAAGAAACAGTCAACAAAATGAACAGGCAACTTATGGAATGGGAGAAAAATATTTGTAAATTGTATGTCTATTAAGGGGTTAATATACAAAATATAACAACTCCTGTAAGTCAATAGTAAAACAATTCAATTTTAAAACTGGGCAAAGGACCTTACAGTTTTCAAAAAACATATTTTAATGGTTATCTGGTGCATGAAAAGATGTTCAACCTCACTGATCAGGGAAAAAGCAAATCAAAACTACAATGAGATAGGACCTCACACCTGGTAGAATGGCTATCATCAAAAAGACAAGATAGCAAATGCTCAACAAGGGTATGGAGAAAAGGAAACCTTTGTGCACCATTGGTGGGAATATAAACTGGTTCAGCCACTATGGAAAACAGTATAGAGGCTTCTTAAAAAATTAAAAATGGAACTTACATTTGACTCTGCAGTACTACCTTTGTGACTGTTTCTGAAGGAAATATAGTCACTGTGTCAAAGAGATGTCTGGACTCCCATGTTGTTTGAAGCATTATTTATGATAGCTATGACATGAATATAACCTAATTGTCCATTGATAGATGAATAGATAAAGAAAATGTGGCCTGTGTATACAATGGAATACTATTCAGCCATAAAAAGGAAATCCTATAATTTTGACAACATGGACGGATTTTTTTTTTTTTTTAGATTTTAATTATTCATAAGAGACACAGAGATGCAGAGACACAGGCAGAGGGAGAAGCAGGCTCCTCACAGGGAGTCCAATGTGGGACTTGATCATGCCTGGAGCTAAAGGCAGACACTCAACTGCTGAGCCACCCAGGTTTCCCCAACATGGATGGATCTTGAGGACATTTTGGTAAGTAAAATCAGTCAGAGAATGACAAATATTGTATGATCTCACTTATATGTGGAATATAAAAACAAATTCATTGAAAAAGAGATCAGGAGAATGTAGTCAAAATGCACAAACTTATAAATACATACTGGGGTTATATCATGTATTTTTAAAGATTTTATTTATTTGACAGAGAGAGAGAGAGTGCACAGAGACAGGGGGAATGGGAAAGGGAGAAACAGGTTCCCCTCTAAGCAGGGAGCCCAACATGGGGTTCAATCCCAGGACTCTGGGATCATGACCTGAGCCAAAGACAGAGACTTAACTGACTGAGCCACCCAGGCACCCCAGGATGTACGATGTGCATGTATATATAATGTACGATGTGGTGACTATGGTTAACATTGCTCTATGGTATATTTGGAAGTTCCTAAGAGAGAAAATCCCAAGAGTTTTTAAAAGAGAAAAAAATTACAACTATATGAAGTCCTGGACATTAATTAAAACTTTGTGATAATCATTTCATAATATATGCAGTCAAATCATACTGTGAAACTTAAACTTGTACAGTGTTACATGTCTATTATATCTCAAACTGAAAAGGAAGACAGCAAGAGAAGAAGGGACAAAACAACTTCAAAACAGGTAGAAAACTTAAAAATTGCAGTAATAAGTGCTGAATTGCTTATTTTAAATATAAATGGATTAAACTTATTAATCAAAAGGCTTAAAGTAGCTAGAATAAGATCAAGTGCTATGCTATCTACAAGAAAAACAATTTAGATCTAGAAATACACAAAGGCTGAAAGTAGAGGAATAGATTAAGGTATTTCATGAAAATGGTAACCAAAAGAAAGCAGGACTGGCCACGTTTATATTAGACAAAATATACTTTGAGTTTAGAACTGCCTAGAAACAAAAAAAAAATGTTATTAGATAATGATAAATGCGACAATTTAATATATATGTAATATAATAATTATGAATATATATATATAATATATAGATAGATAGATACCCAACATCAGAACTGTTAAAGATATAAAGAAAATGTTAACATATCTCATGGTATAAATTTACTTCGATACCCCACTTACAATTCTAAATAAAATATATAAACAAAAATTAAGTGACTGATTTGAACAACACTAGCCCAAACAAACCAGTAACATACAAAGTATTAAAAACCAAGAATATTTCTAAAAATAAAGGCCCAAGGTTGCTTTATAGGTGAATTCTACCAAATATTTAAAGAATTAAGACCAATCCTCCTTAAACTCTTTCATAAAATAGAGTCCTTTCAAACTCATTCTTTAAAGTTTTTTTTTTTTTTTTTTTTTTTTTTTTTTTTTTTTTTATTCATGATAGACACACACACACACATGCAGAGGCAGAGACATAGGCAGAGTGAGAAGCAGGCTCCCCCTAAGGAGTCTGATGTGGGACTCAATTCCAGACCCTGGGATCACTCCCTGAACTGAAGATAGATGCTCAACCACTGAGCCACCCAGGCATCCCTCAAACTCATTTTATGAGGCCTGTATCTTCCTGATATCAAAACCAGACAAAGACATTACATGTAAAGAAAACTATAGGTCAATATCTCTGGTGACCATAGATTCAAAAATTCTCCATAAAACACTAGCAAATCAAATTCAGCGCATTAAAAAGAATCCTATACTATACCAAGTGAGTTTTATCCCTGGGATGCAAGTGTGTTAGGACATATGCAAATTATTCATTGTGATCTAACACATTAACAGAATGAAAGGCAAATATCACATGATTATTTTAGTTGATGCAGAAAATCTGACAAAGGTCAATATCCATTCATGACAAGTCTCAACAGAATAAGTATAGAAGGAACTTAACACAGTGAAGTCAACATCACAAGTCAGGGCAAAAACAGAGCTTTCTTTCCAAGATCCAGTAGAAGACAAGTCTTCCCACTCTCACCACTTCTTTCCAGTATGGTACTAGATTTCTTGTCAGAGTACTTAGGCAGGATAAAGAAAAGGCATCCAATTCAGAAAGGAAGAATTTAAAACGTCTTTCTGTTGGCAGCTGCTATGATCATATACATAGAAAACCATAAAACTCAAAAAAAAGTTAGAACTAATAAATTCAGTAAAGCTACAGGATACAAATTCAATGTATATTGATAGAGAAATCAATGTAAAGGATACAAAAATGGTTGTGTTTCTATACATAAACAACCAACTGTCTGAAAAGAAGATTAAGAAAACTATCCTATTCACAAAAGCACTAAATAGAGTAAGACACTGGGGAATCCACTTAACTGAAAAGATGAAAGACCTGTAATGCTGAAAGTGTAAAACATTGAGAAGGGAAATTAAAACACAGAAGACTAGAAAGATATCTGTGTCCACAGGCTGAAGAGTTAGTATTGTTAAAATGTCCATACTACCCAAAGCAATCTAGAGATTCAGTGCAATCCTTATAAAAATCTCATGGTCCAATTGCTGGGTCGTAGGGTAGCTCTATGTTTTTTTTTTTTTAATGATTTTATTAATTTATTCATGAGAGACACAGAGAGAGAGGCAGAGAGAGGCAGAGACACAGGCAGAGGGAAAAGCGGGCTCCATGCAGGACGCCTGACGTGGAACTAGATTTCGGGTCCCCAGGATCAGGCCCTGGACTGAAGGCGCTAAACCACTGAGCCACCTAGGCTGCCCTGGGTAGCTCTATTTTTAACTCTTTGAGGAACCTCCACACAGTTTTCCAGAGTGGCTGCACCAGTTCACATTCTCACCAACAATGCCAGAGGGTTCCGCTTTCTCCGCATCCTCTTCAACATTTGTGGTTTCCTGCCCTGTTAATTTTCCCCATTCTCACTGGTGTGAGGTGGTATCTCATTGTGGTTTCATTTGTATTTCCCTGATGGCAAGTGATGCAGAGCATTTTCTCATGTGCATGTTGGCCATGTCTATGTCTTCCTCTGTGAGATTTCTCTTCATGTCTTTTGCCCATTTCATGATTGGATTGTTTGTTTCTTTGCTGTTGAGTTTAATAAGTTCTTTATAGATCTTAGATACTAGTCCTTTATCTGTTAGGTCATTTACAAATATCTTCTCCCATTCTGTAGGTTGTCTTTTAGTTTTGTTAACTGTTTCTTTTGCTGTACAGAAGCTTTTTATCTTGATTAAGTCCCAATAGTTCATTTTTGCTTTTGTTTCCCTTGCTTCAGAAATGTATCTTGCAAGAAGTTGCTGTGACCAAGTTCAAAAAGGGTGTTGCCTTTGTTCTTCTCTGGGATTTTGATGGATTCTTGTCTCACATTTAGATATTTCATCCATTTTGAGTTTATCTTTGTGAATGGTGTAAGAGAATGGTCTAGTTTCATTCTTCTGCACATGGCTGTCCAATTTTCCCAGCAAATGCTGGGGATTTACCCCAAAGATACAGATGCAGTGAAAGACTGTACCCTGTACCCCAATGTTTATAGCAGCAATGTCCACAATAGCCAAACTGTGAAAGGAGCCTCAGTGTCCATCGAAAGATGAATGGATAAAAATGTGGTCTATGTATACAATGGAATATTCCTCAGCCATTAGAAAAAACTGATACCCACCATTTGCTTCAAAGTGGATAGAACTAGAGGGTATTATGCTAAGTCATTTGGAGGACAAACATTATACAGTTTCATTCATAAGGGGAATATAAAAAATAGTGAAAGGGATTATAGAGGAAAGGAGAGAAAATGAGTGGGAAAAATCAGAGAGGGTGACAAAACTAACTCTGGAAACAAACAAGGGGAAGGTGAGGGGGGATGGGGTGACTGGGTGCCCCCACTGAGGGGGGCACTGGACGGGATGAGCACTGAGTGTTATACTATATGTTGGCAAATCAAACTCCAATAAAAAATAAACAAAAAAAAATCTCATGATCATTCTTCACAGAAATGAAACAATTTATAATTCACATGGAACCACAAAAGACCCCTGATAGCCAAAGCAATTTTGAGCATGAATAACAAAGTTTTCTCTTATTTCAAACTATATTATAAAGTTATAATAATCAAGAGTTTGATACTAGTATAAAAAATGACATTAAGATGATTAGAACAGAAAGCCGAAATTCATGCATCTATGGTCATTTTATCTTTGACAAGAGTGGCAGGAACACACAATGCGGAAAAGATAGTCTCTTCAGTAAATAGTATTGGAAAAACTGAACACCCACTTTGAAAATAAAATTGGATACATTTCACACTATATACAAAAATCAGAATGGAGTAAATTTAAGTCTTAAGACCTAAAGCCTTAAAAGTACTGAAAAAATGGGAGCCTGGGTGACTCAGTGGTTGAGGGTCTGTCTACATTTGGCCCAGGTCATGATCCTGGAGTCCTGGGATTGAGTTCACATTGGGATCCCTGCATGGAGCCTGGTTCTCTTTCTGTGTCTCTCATGAATAAATAAATAAAATCTTAAAAAAAAATGTACTGAAAAAAAAAAAAACAGGCAAAAATCTTTTGACTTTGGTCTGGGAATTTTTTTTTTTTTTTTTTTTACTATGACACCAAAAATACGGGCAAAGCCAAAATAAACAAGTGAGTTTGTGTCAAACACACAACAAAGAAAATAATCAGTTATATGAAAAGACAACAGAATGGGAGAAACATTTGCAAACTATCTGATAAGGAGTTAATATCTAAAACATATAAGGAATTCACGTGACTCAATAGCAATAGATAAATAAATCTATTAACAGATTAAACAACGTGCAAAGAACCTGATTAGGTATTTCCTAAGACACACAAATGGACAATAGTTATACAGCATAAAGAAAAGAATTAAACAATTAAGTCATTAAATGTACATTAAAAACGTTATTTTAATTGATTTAATGTTTATGATGCAGGATTTACATTTGAACTCCATGCAATACATACAAAATAACAACTTCCAGTAAATACTTATAGCATATCCGAGAGTAGGCAAAAGCCTAATATACCTTATATATCTATCATAGAATTATCCATTTGCTATAATTGTTTATTTTTTTCTCTATAATTTGAGAGCTCCTAGCTGTCATGACACTTGTTTTACTGATAGACATGGAAATGATGCTCAAAAATTATTACGTCTCTTAATCCTAGTGAATGGGTCAAAGCTGGGCCAATTATTCCTTTCCATGGGAATTTAGAAATCTGGATAAAGTAAAACTCCTTTCTAGTGACAGAAATCATATATTTTGAAATTTAGGCCTTATCCAACTTGTTATGAGCACTGGGTGTTATATGTATGTGATGAATCACTAAATTGTACTCCTGAAACTAATATTGCACTATATGTTAACTCACTGGAATTTAAACAAAAACCTGAAACCACAACAAAAACAAAGTCTATGTTTCTTACTATGTAGAGAAAGTTTTTAAGGTTGAAGAAAAACAAAAACAAAATGCAGACAGGACAAGAGAAGATAACCCTACCAGCTTTTTAGTTTGGGTTGCTGATACTTAAATTTTCTACCATTCCTGTAGTGGCAAAAAGCTGTTCTATGAGCCCATGTTATAGTATTCTCTGAAGCTACTGTCAGTTAGATTTCTGTCACTAGAAAATAAATAAAACTGTTCAAATTAGTAATTAATAGGTATTATTCTAAATTACTTTTATCATTGAATTAAAATGGGATACAAATATATAAAACAATGAGCTATACAATGTTAGAAAAAAATAGTATTCTAAAATTCTTAACTATATTGCCAAAGATTAGGAAATGGTATTAAAAAGGCAATCGATTTCTTGAGTCGACTTTTAAAAATACATAGAGATGATTTGAAAACATACAAGTATTAGTTACTAAAATTAATGTGAGTAATAAAAGACAAAATAAGCATATATTCAAATCTACATTGCATAGCTAGTTATAATAAACACTGGAAACAAAGAAGCGCAAACATTCAAAATCATAAGATAAGGCTGACAGTAAACTAAAACAACAGTATTTTTGGTACTACAAAGTCTGTGAGATCAAATGTTGAAATTGTAAGAATCTCAAACAACTGTTTTATAAGAAAATAAAAAAGATCAGAAATTTCGCAAATTCATGTTGGTCATATCCTTAGCAGATTAATAAATTAGAGGCAAGCAAAGATGGCAACATAGATAAAAAATATGTAAAGACAAAGTACACTAAATCAAAAAATGTAGTTACAATTTGATAGCAAATACAATTTTCAATGAAATTAAAAGAACTCTGAACCACATTTGCAGAATAAATAGCATGCAAATTTTTGAGAAAAAGCTATTCCATCTGAAGCCAGTTTTTTGTTTTGATTTTTACATTTACATAAGACTCTCAGGTTGAGGTTTCTTTATGGCATACCAAAATATTAAATATTAAGCTGACCACTCATAGAATTATTTTGTCATAACAACTTTTGAAAAATTCAAATTATTTTGTAAAAATATAAACTAATCAAAGATGAGTGAAAAGAAATCTGTGAGATGGAAAAAAGAACAATGAAATTTAAACTAGTAATCAATATAGTAGGCCATAACGCTGTATGTAAACTTTAGGAAGATTAGTACTTCCAATTCCTCTTCCACCATAGGATACTCACAAGGCAGTAATCAGTGGTGAGCATTTCCTTGCTATTGGCTTTGGGTGACCTGTTTTGCACACAGTTGGATGCATCTCTGTAGGGAATGAACTATCTGTACTTTCTTTTTCTCTCCCAACTCTCAGGCTTACCCTAAAAGAAAGATTTAAAGAAAATAATAATAGAAGGTTTTGACACATTTTATAAACAGCATATATGCCTGTTTTTTTTTAAATATACTACAGCTAAGTAAATAAAAAATACTTAGATTTTTTCTTCTGCGTAAATGAAATGTGGCCTTTTATCGTTTATGTCTAATACGTAGAGCTTAAGTATTCTCTTGATCTAAGGAACTAGTATTTAATTAGCTTGTACTCAGTTTATAATTCTAAGAATTTCAAGACAAAATGACAAATGAGAACAATAATTGTTTAAAGTTTTTATCCAAGCCGATATTGCTCATTTTAAATAAGATTTATGTATTGGATTCCATATCTTTATTTCAATCTTACTCTGTTTAGGTGGCTGTAACAAAATACCATAGACTGGGTAGCTGTTAAATAATAGGCATTTCTCACAGTTCTGAATGCTGGAAAGTCCAAGGTCAAGGTACCAACAAATTCGTATTTAGTGAGGACTGCTTCCTGATTCATTAACAGTCATCCCACTGTGTCCTTACAGGCAAAAGTGAGGGAACTCTCTGTGGTCTCTTTTGTAAGAACACTAATCATATTCATGAGGGCTCCATCCTCATGACCTAATCACCTCCCAAAGTTCTCACCTCCTAATACTATTGGGGATACATTCTGATTAAGATTTCAGCATATGGATGTTGGGGAGACACCTCAAATACTCAGTCCATTACTCTGCATTAAATCTCATGAAGCATATAATTTGAAAAGGATGTCTTATATTTTGGCAGTAATTTCCAATATAGAAATACCTGTCATTGTACTTAACATGTCTGAAAATTTATCATTGGTTTTTAATTAAATATATATATTTTTCTAAAAATCTGTAAGATAACATTATTGGCTCCAGAAATTATGATTAATAATTAAAAAATCACTTAAACATTTTATCTAAAAGTCGATATAAATAAAGCAATTGCAAATGTATTTAAAATACTTTTTTAAAACATGACAAATCCTAAGAAAGAAACACCAGTTAAGACCTTGGGATAATTGGGAAATATGGACTGTATATCAAATGATAACATAATGTTAAGTTCTGGTGTATGTGGTTATTATGTTTACATAAGAGAAACTTTCTGCTGATAAATATTAGACTATCTAGAAGTAAAATGCTATTATATCTACAAATAATACACAATTAACAAATGATGTACATGAGTAGAGTGAGAGCAGGAAAGGGAAGGGAGGAAGAGAAATGTTGACAGTTCATGAATGTTTAGGGAAGTGTATAGATTGCTATTTTTGGCCTTTTATTATTCTTGCAATAGTTCAAAAAGAAACTGGGGAGAAAAGGGCAAAAATATTTTTCATAGATTTCAGTGCATGCTTTGTTTCACAACATGTAAATGGTGTTGATGGTGATAGAAACAAAATTCCATTATGCTTTTTCCTTTGTAAAGTGTTTCCACAAGTTGAACTCCCTTTCCTTCCATATGGAACACCTATTAGAGAACAGATAAAAGAACCACCTTGATTAAGGATCTATCCTTTTCCAGGTTTTTTTTTTTTTTACATATATTTATTCTGTTCACTTTAGTAACCTATGGGCTAGGTATACTTATGCTACTTCTTTTTAAAATTGGGATTTAAGACTCAAAGTGACTAAGTAACTAAAGTCACAGTGTTACCAGGAGGTAAGGCCTGAAAGCAAAGGCAGTTCAGTTAAACTCCCAAAGCTTAGAATCTTTGTGCTGCTTCAAAAACAAAACAAAACAAAAAACCAAAACAAAACAAAACAAAAAAACAAATTTGCACTTGCCAGAAGCCAGTATGCTCTGCTGGTTTAGTGATAAGGTAGGAGGAGAACGTCCTTCACCTGAATCTTAATCTTTATACTATTCCTCCCAGCAATGATATTTCTAAGGAGAATGGTTGATAAGTTAGCTTCAAATAGTTGGCCTAGCTATATTTTTATAAATGCCTTTTTTTTTTTTTACAAACATCTTGGCAGATAAGCAAATGTTTTTATAACCTCTTCCATTGTATTTTCAAGAATGCTTATATAGTCTGATAAGCCATTATTCATTTAGGAATGTTGACATATTTATTTACATGATAGCTTTGGCCACATCTAAATAAGAAAATAAATAATAAAAATGCCCCATTCGTGATGGCAATTTCAACAGTAAGTGCAGATTTCCAGATTGTTGCTTCAGAAACGCAAGATGTTATTGGATGTGAAAGCAGCTGTATAAAGGATTGGCAGACACAGTCACTGTCCATTTCACCAGCTCCTTAGAACCTCAGTCACTATATAAATTAGTTATGAAGACAGAGCCCTTCACGATGACACCTGGGAGCATTAAATTTATCCTCAATACATCTATTTTGATTGATTCTGTGAAATCCTCAGGTTTTTAAACACCAGACACACATGAGAAAAAGCAGCATGCAAGATTTGGAATGCATGAGGTGTAGTATACAGTTCAGTTTATCACTTGATTAGTATTTGCTCATTGGTATTTTCTTTATCTCCCATTTTATTGATATATAATTGACATCCAGCACTATATAAGTTTAAGTCATACAGCGTAATTATTTGAATTATATATATATATTATGAAATTGTTACCACAATAAATTGAGTTTAACATCCATCCTCTCTTAGAGATACAAAATGAAAAAAGAAAAAAAAATATGGCTTTATTCCCTTCTAATGATAACTTTTAGGATTTACTCTTATTTACACTTTCAAATATATCATACAGCTGTGTTTACAATAGTCATCATGTTATGTATTATATCCCTAGAATTTATTTGTAACTGGATGTTTGTTCCTTTTGACGATTTTTATCCAATTCCCTCAACCCCTCATCCTCTGCCTCTGGTAACCACAAATCTGATCTCTTTTTTAATGAGTTTTTTGTTTGTTTATATTGTGGGAGTTGCACATAAAAATGAGATCATAAAGTATTTCTCTTTCTCTGACTCCTTTCACTTAGCATAGTACCCTCCAGGCTATGCACTTGTCACGGAGGACAGAATTTCTTTTTTAAGTGGCTGAATAGTGTGTGTGTGTATATTCATTCTTTATTCACCTATCCAGGGACATTTAATTTGTTTCCATGTTTTGGCTATTTAACGCTGCTATGAGTACATGCATCTCTTCGGTATGGTGTTTTCATTTCCTTTGGATACCCACAAAAAATATTATTGAATCATATAATAGTTCTGTTTTTAGTTTTTTTGGGGGAAACTCCATACTGTCTTTCCTAGTAACTACACCAATTTACAGTCCTAAAAAAGATGCACCGGAGTTCCATTTTCTGCATATCCATGCCAGCATTTGCTATTTCTTGTCTTTTTAATAATATTGATTATAACAGGTATGTGGTGATATCTCCTTGTGGTTTCTGTTAGATTTAGTCCCACTTGTTTATTTTTTCATTATCTTGTGCTTTCATTATTGTATCAAAAAAATCATTGCCAAAACTTATGTCTAAGAGCTTTTTTTTCTATTTTTCTGAGTTCTCTGGTTTCTCATATTTAAGTCTTTATTTTGAGTTTACTTTTCTGAGTGGTATAAGATAGGGGTCTAGTTTTATTATTTTACATGTAAACATCCAATTTTCCCAGTATCATTTTTTTTAGTATCATTTTTTTGAAGAGATTTTCTTTTCTTCATTCATTGTTCTTGGCTCCCTTGTCTAATACCTGCTGATCATATGTGTACATGGGTTTATTACTGGACACTTATTCTGTTCTGTGTGTCTGTTTTTACACCAGAACCATTCTATTTTAATTACTATAGTTTTAAAATATAGCTTAAAATCAGGAAGTGTTACCTCCTGCTCTATTCTTTCTCAGGAATACTTTGGCTATTTGAGGTCTTCATATAAATTTCATTACTTTTCTACTTCTGTAATAAAAATACCATTGAAATATTGGTAGGTACTGCATTGAATCTATAGATAGCTTTGGGTAGCAGGGACATTTTAATAATATACTTCCAATCAATGAACATGGATACATTTCTGTTTGTTTTACCTTCAATTTATTTCATCAGTGTCTTGTAGTTTTCAATGTAGAAAACATTTACCTCCTTAGTAAGATTTAATCCTTAGTATTTTATTGGTTTTGATGGTATTGTAAATTACAATGTTTTCTATTTCTTTTTCAGGTAATCTGTTAGTGTGTAGAAACACTACTGTTTTTTGTTAATTTTGTATCCTGCAACTTTACTGAATTTATGTATTAGATCTAAGGATTTTTGGTGGGTTTGTTATACAAAATCATGCTATCTACAAGACATGCTATCTACTTCTTGTTTTCCAATTCCGTTAGTTAGTTAGTTAGTTAGTTAGTTAGTTAGTTAGTTAGCTAGTTAGTTAGTTAGTTATTGGCTGATTGTTCTAGATAGAACTCCAAGTACTATATTGAATAGAAGTGGTGAGACCGGGCACTTTTGTCCCTGATTTTAGTGGAAAAGCTTTTCATCTTTTATTATTGAATATAATAGCTGTGGGCTTGTCACATGTGGCCTCTATTTTATTGATGTACTTTATAACAAATTTGTCAAGAGATTTTCTCATGAACAGATGTTGAATTTTGTCAACTGCTTTTTCTGCATCTATCGAGATCATCATTTGATATTTTTCTTTTATTCTGTTAATGTAATATATCACTTTTATTTGTGTATGTTGAAATTTCTTTTATGCAGGGATAGATTCCACTCGATCATGGTGAATGATCCTTTTAATGTACTGCTGAATTCAGTTTGCTAGTATTTAATTGAAAATTTTTATATTTATATTCATGAGGGATATTGGCCTGTGATTTTCTTTATTGTAGTGTCCTTTTCTGGCTTTGATATCAGACTAATGTTTTTCCTAACACTATTTGTTGAAGAGATTGTCTTTTTTCTATTGTATATTCCTTCCTGCTTTGTTGAAGATTAGCTGACTGTATAGTTGTGGGCCCATTTCTGGTTTTCTGTTCCATTGATCTATGTGTCCATTTTTGTGCCAGTACTATGCTCTCTGATGACTATAGCTTTGTAATATAGCTTGAAGTCCAGAATTATGAGATTTTTTTTATTGCTATTTCCTTACTAGTAATTTGCCTGTTCAGATTTTGTCTTTCCTAATTCAGTTTTGGTAGGCTGTATGTTTGTAAGAATTTTTCCACTTTTATGGCTGTCGAGTTTGTTGGTATATAGCTGGTCATAAAAGCCTCTTGTGTTTTTTTGTATTTCTTCAATATCATTTGCAATGTGTACTTTTTCATTTATAATTCTGTTGATTTAAATCCTCTCATTTTTTTCCTCAGTCTAGCTAAAGCTTTGTTAGTTTTGTGTATATTTTCAAGGAATCAATTCTTAGTTTTGTGAATCTTTTCTATTTTCATGTTTTCTATTTCATTTATTTCTGCTCTAATCTTTATTATTTTCTTTCTTCTGCTAAATTTGGCTTCAAAGTTTGTTCTTTTTTCTAGTTCCTGGAGGTTTAGGATTAGGTTACATCTTCCTTGTTTCTTAATGTAGGCACTTACTAATATAAGCTTCCCTCTTAGAACTGCTTTCACTATATTCCGTAAGTTTTATGTAATTTGTTTTCATTTTTGTGTTTCAAGATAATTTACTTCCCCATTTTAATTTCTTCTTTGATTCATTGGTTTCCAAGACAGTATTATTTAATTTCTATGTATTCATGAGTTTTCATTTTTCCTTCTCTTGTTGATTTCTAGTTTCATACCATTATAGTAAGAGATTATGGCTGGTAGGATTTCAATTTTCTTTAATTTTCTGACACTTTTTTCATCACCTAACATATGATCAATCCTACCACAATTCCTTGTGTACTTGAGAAAAAAAAATATTTTTCTGTTGTTGAGTAGAATATTCTGCATTTGTTTGTTAGACCTATTTATTCAAATCTTACTTTCCTTATTGATCCTTTGTCTGGGTGTGCTGTTCATTGTTGAGAGCAGCATATTTAAAATCCCCAAATACTGTTGCATTGATGTTTCTTTTTTCTCTGTTAGTTTTGATATTTATATTTAGGTGCTGCTATATTTGCCTAAATACTTAAATTTGTTATACTTCTTGATTGATTATCCCATTATCATTATAACATTTTTGTCTCGTTTTACTTTTTATTTTTAGTTTAAAGGCTATTTTTTAGCTAACATAAGTACAACTAAAATTGCTTTATTGGGGGGGGGAGTTACTATTTGCTTGAAATATCTTGTTTCATCCTTTCATTCTCATTATATGTATGCTTTAAGACTGAAGTGAATCTTTTATTGACAGCATATCATTGAATTTTGTATTTTTATCCATTCTAGGCCTGTGGATTATAGAAATTACATACATTTAATGTAATTATTGATAAGTAAGGATATGTTATTGCCATTTTGGCAACTTTTTTGTGCATGTTTATAGATCCATTTCTTTCTTTCTTCTTATCCTACTCTGTGTGTATGTATGTGTGTGTGTGTGTGTGTGTGTGTGTGTGTGTGTTTTGATGTCTTGGCATCAGTATGTTTTGACTGCTTTATCATGTTCTTTTGTGTAATTACTGCAGGGTTCCCCTTTTTTTACTATGAGGCTTACATTCAAAAGATCTAAAAATTATAAAACTCTATTTTAAACTGATGACAACTTGGGACGCCTGGATGGCTCAGTGCTTGAGCATCTGCCTTCAGTTCAGGGTGTGATCCTGGAGTGCCGGAATCGAGTCCCATAATGGGCTCCCTACATGGAGCTTACTTCTCCCTCTGCCTATGTCTCTGCTTCTCTCTCTCTCTCTCTCTCTCTGTGTCTCTCATGAATAAATAAATCAAATCTTAAAAAAAATAAAATAAACTGATGACAACTTAATTTCAATAGCATTCCTAAACTTTATGCTTTTACTTATCTTCCCCATCACATTTTGGGTTATTGATGTTATCGTTTCTTATTTTTACTTTGTGAAACCAATAACACACTGTTGTAATTAAAGTTATTTTTAACACATTTGTTTTTTTAACTTTTACTTACCTATATATTTAAAAATATATTTGCCATTACCAGTGAATTTTATACTGCCTTTTTATGTTTTTATGATTTAATTTGTGTCCTTTTCCTGCCACTTAAAGAACTCCCCTAAGCATTTCATATAAGGCAACTATAGTGGCTATACACTCCCTCTGATTTAGTTTGTTTATGCAGGTATAGGATTCTTGGTTAACACATTTTATTCTTTAAATATTTAGATTATATAATTTCATTCTCTCTGGCTTTATAAATTTCTGTTGAGAAATTTATTGAAGGCTGAATGAGAGTTCCTTAATTTAACTTCACTTTTTTCTCCTTCTGCTTCCCAAATTATTCTTTGTTTTTGACTTTTGACAGTTTAATTACAATGTATCTCAGTTTAATTCCATTTGGGTTCAACCTATTTGGAGTCTTTAGATCTTATGGGGCTGTGTGTCCATTTCTTTCCCCAGGCTTGGGAAGTTCAGCCATCATTGCTTTAAAAGCACTTTCTGTCTCTTTCTCTTCTTTGTCTGGAATTTCCATACAGTAGATACTGTTTCTATTGATTGTGTCTTATTATTGCCAAAACTTTCATCATTCTTCTTCATTCTCTTTTCTTTTTTAGACTGGATCATTTCAAAAATCCTATCTTCTAGGTCAGTGATTCTTTCAAGTTTAGTTTTGAGATGTTGTTTGAATTCTTCAATTTATTACTGAATTTTTCAGCTCTAGGATTTCTGTTTTTTTTTTAATGGTTTCAATTTATTTGTTGAATTTCTTGTTTTATCCATGCATTTTTTTTCTATTGTATTTAATTGTGTTCTTGTACTTCACTAAACTTTAAGAGAATTATATTGCATTTTTGACATTTGGTACTTCTCCATTTCTTTAGAGTTTTTTCTTTGATGGTACCATCATTACCTGATTTTTGTGATCTTGTTTATTATGTTGGTATCTGCACATTTAAATATGCAGTCTCCTATTCCAGACTTTACAGGTTCACTTTGGCAGACCTATCTTTTCACCAGTCAATTCAGTTTAGGTTTCTGGAAAGTCTTTTGTACTATTCTTGGGCAGGTGGGCTTGCTATTGGGGTCTATATTTTGATGAAGATGTAGCTTGAGCTCTAAGGTTGGAATGGGAGGTGCCACTGGTTATGAACAGTTTGATAGGACTGATGGTTTGTTTCCCCACCCAAATGAGGCCATAAGATTGACTCTGTGGTTTTCTGGATTTTTCTGATTAGGCTTCCTAGATGGTCAGGACTGGGTACTATATTGAGCAGCAGGCAAGACTATGAACTAGCTCCACTTCCTGAGTAGAGTAGCAGAATGGGTCTCAGCACCAGCATAGCTTATTGTTTGGGAACATAAATCAGACAAGACTGTGCACTGAATTTCCTGGTGAGATGGACCCACATGTTTTGCTCCACAGATGTTTTAAGCCATGGGCTGTGCTCTTTGTTCAAGTGCCCCTGTATGCTGGGCTGTTGGATGGGATACACAGATCCCAGTGTGCTCTGGTTTTGTTCCCTGATGAACTCACTTGAAGGCTGTATTTAGCAATGGGTAGGACTGTGAATTAATATCCTTGCCTATGCCAAGCAGGAGAATTGCCTCCAAGACTGGCAAGGCTCTTTGCTTGTGATCTTGACTTGAGCCTATCCACTCCCCAAGTTCCCTGATTGAATGGGGCCACTATCTTTGCTCTGAACAATCCATTCTATCTGCTTCTCTCTGCTCCAATGTTGCTGTGCTATATAGCTTTCAAGTATTCTAACCAGATTTTCTGGTCAGGAATGGCTGGGAGCTATACTTTAGCAGTGAGTAGGGTTTTTAATTACCTACCTGCTTAGGCAGGGACAGACCAGGCTCCAGGGTCTGGCTCTTTTTTGAAGACCCAAATCAGGCAGATCCACACTCTGCCAAGTTTCCTGGTCAGACTATGCCACTGTCTTGACTCTGCAGATGAGCAAAGCTGGTGATTGAAACTACCTGGGCATTGCAGGCAGAAACTCAGTCTGCCAAAATCTGCGTGCTGGTTATTGCAAGCTTCTATCTCTTTTCCTTCATATTTGATTCCCAGTGGTTAACCCTACAGATTCTCACACAGGCTTATGGGATAAGACTAGATTAGAGGCTCCGAAGAAATGACCCATAACACTGGGGGGAGTTGCATATCCACCTTTGCTTCTCTTTTCCCATTTGAGTGCCCTAGGCTCAGGAGAGTCATACCAGTCAGTATGGTGCTGCACCAATCTGGGGGTAGGACAATTTGATCACCATGTAAACACTCCACTTGCCCATTGAATGTGATCTGTCTTGGTCTCAGTGGTACTAAGGACTGCCTCAGTCTCACCCTTGTGTTCTATGATTTTCTCAGTTGTGCCTTGTCCATGAATGGTTGTTAGCTCTTGGTCTTGTGAGGAAAAGCAAAGCTAAGAATACCTATGTTGCCATCTTGGTAACATTTTCCCTCTAGTATCCATTCACTTGTTTTTCTCTCTGTTATTAGACAATAAACATTAAACTGTTATGTTTATTTGGTGTATTTAAGTAATAGGGGTATTTTCATGTTTTTTTATTCAGGCTCAAAGTTTTCTATACATTGGTTTTCATAATATAATTATTTTATATATCCTTCTATATTAGCATACTGCCTAGCTGCTATCTGAAAAGCATATGAAATAATATATCTCATCAAAAGAGCAAATCTTTCAAGACCACGCTTGAATTCTTCAGTCAGCTCTGATGTTCAGTTATTTTAGTAGATTTTCACACACACTCAAAGATCTTTTTCAGAAGTACCTTGAAATAAGTAATTGTAAAGGTAGATCCTTGAAAATATTAAGCCCTCTTTTAAGATATAAGTATGAATGAGAGCCTAGAAGGGACCCTTATTCAAGTGTATTATATAAATTGCAGAATTGACTTACTCTATGCTTGTCTATGAATTTTGTAATAAAGCAGAGCCAAGTGTGGGGGGAAAAGGCACTTTAATAATTGTCTACTTTCTAATCCTTCCCCATTAGCTCCTGGAAGAAATGGTAACTCCTTTTTGATGTTTAACAAACAAAAGAACTGAAGCAAAATGAAGTATATGCACACATATGTATTTGATTTCTAACTTGCAAACCAATCTCACACAGGTAATTCCAAAAGAATGTAGTGTAACTGAAAGAAAGCCTGGTGGGCCTCCTTTAACTCTTGTTCACTCCCTCATTTAAAGTTATGAAACTTCTAAAAGGTCAGAAACTGTTTTTTAAAGCACAACCAACTAACACTGGAAAGCAAGGCAGTAAGTCTTATGCCTTAAGACTTGTATGTACATTTTTAGAGGGGTAGACAATGGGTCTCCAGAGGAGTGTCAGCTGCTTGAGATTAGGATCAACACATTTGTGTGGCAAAATAATTTCACTTGCTTTAGGGAGCAAGAAGTGATAGTATAGTGTTAGTTGGCATTGCAACAGCATCTTTGTGCTGTAGATCCATTTCATAATGCCTCCCCTTGCTCCCTCTAACTGATATCTCTGATTAACTCCAGAAAGTAATTTTTGAGTAAGTTATATGTATTTTAAAGTTGAAAATAGAATTACTAAAAGCCTTTTTTAAAAGGCTTCTAAAGTAAAACTCCAAATAGAAATTAAATCAACATAAACAAAATCGCACAGATGATAGAATGACCGAGGAATTTTTTTTTTTTTTAATTTCTAAATTAAAATGACTCTGCAGATGAGCAAAGATGGTGGTTGGAACTACCTGGGCATTGCAGGCAGGAACTCAATCTGCCAAAACCTGAGTGCTGGTTATTACAAGCTTCTATCTCTTACCCCAGCATCCCTCTACCCTCCAGTGGTTCAACCAACTTAGCTTTATACAGGCAGAGTTACACACAACATCCGTAGATTGCATGACATTAACTAGGACATTCTGAACAGACCTTGCCAACCAGAATGGCACTAAATTCTAATGACTCATCACAGTGCAGCTTTTTTGGAAAAGAAGGCTTTGTTCCCTCAAAATAAGTAGTTTTTAAAAACCTATACTAAACCGAGTTCTATTTTATGGTAGTTCTTTCCAGTCGGCCTTCAATGTATAAAGTGTATGTGTCCAATACTTTTCTATGTCCAATAATATAGTGATAGACACATTGTTTTTTTCTTTTTTTACTTCATGTTATTAAATACTTCTTAAAAGCTTCATTTTAATGGCATTTTAGTCAGCTTGAGCTGCCATAACAAAATATTATAGATTGAGTGGCTCAAATAACAGATACCTATCCTCTCACAGTTCTGGACACTGGAATTCCAAGATCAGGGTACCAGCAGAGCTGATTTCTGGTGAGACTTATCTTCTTGGTTTTCAGATAACCACCTTCTTGTAGTTAGGAGAGACTGAATTTTGAATTACAACGTGGACTTTTTGGGTGGTTTCTGATGAATTGAAGAACTTGAACTTCCCTTTGAGCTTCTCTTATGGGCAGAAATAGCAGAATCCTCCCCAATCAAGGAATTAGCTAAGTTGCTTATTATCCCCATAAGGATAATTGCCTTCACATTCCAAGCTTCCAATCAAACATGGAAAGGTATCTAATGAAATTGAGATTGATTTTAAAATTAAAGCACTGAACATTTATCACAGTTTTCCAATATAGTCTTGTATCCCCCAGTTCTCCCTAATATCCTCCTGTTCTGGACTATAAAAGGGGGGTTCATTGACTTCAATCTGGTGAACAATGTGGCATATCCACTATGACACAAACATATATATGTGCCACCTAATGGAACATATTATCCAGCCTGACAAAGACATTTATATCTAACAAATTCCTTGAAGACATTTCAGTTGAATAATAAGAAATCATTCTTTACTGGGTAGTAATTAAACCAACAAAGATATACACCAAAGAGCACTTAATATTTATTCGTCTCCCCTACTACTTCAGTTTCATCCATTTAATAATAGTTTGGCAGATGTGCTTCCCTAATCTTGGGAATCTTGTAGGCATATTCTGGAGTAATCTTTTGGTTAGTTTTAAAATTTATTTTATCATTACTATGTCTTGGTAGTTAATTGTAATGCCCCAGGGTAGTATTGAATACATCATGGTGACCACAATTAAACCACAATGGAAACCTATTGTTCTTCAGGGAACGTGATGCGTTTTTACTGTCGTGTGGTAATGAGTAACAAAGAACAAACAAATCTAAAACAAATCAATTACCAGTAGCATTTTTTTTTCACTTGACTGAGCTTTTGTCAATGTCACAAAATTGTAGAACATTGGAAAGTAAGACTGCAATACACACTTCATTTTGTTGTATTTAAATAGACTTTGTTTTAGTTTTCAGCTGGTGTGTATCCTACAGGAGTGAAATTCTGATAGGATGTTTCCTAAAGAGTGAAATTCTGATAGGATGTTTCCTACAGGAGTGAAATTCTGATAGGATGTTTCCTAAGTTGTTCCTTAAAACAACTTTAGTGATTATTTAGGATTACCAGTTTGGGGGATAATAAGTTGAAGTTTATCAATGCCAGCATTTCAAATGAGTGAAGTTCATTTAGGAGTGAAGAGGTTAGTAATTCAGAATGTTATATTTTAGTTGGAGGAGAAAAGTAGATAGCAGAGGGAGTCCCTGTAGACTCTGTCATCAGGCACAAAGCACAGGATGGAAATTAGGAAGACTGCAAATCTAAGAAGCAGTAGCATTTCCAAGAAGAGAGAAATAAAATAGAAATAAAAGGTTGGTAGAAAGGATATCATTTAAAGGCACCCAGGAGAAATCATCCTGGAGTTTTGACTGATGATTCTTTCAGGAACAGCTGGAGTTGTGTAATACACTTTCATTTGCCACCATAGCCATAATTACTAGCCTACCTGCATTCCGCATTCTAATGAGAGAAAAGTTTAAATTATTTTTGGTAGTTTTTTCGTAAATGTTCCAAAGTAATCGAAGAATCTCTATCACTGATTCTTTCTGTAATAGGCCAAAATAAGTGTATTCAATTTTGAATACATAAATTAAAGTTTGCTAGTTTACCTAATTTTGTTTTGGCAAGAAAAATTAAGAAAGTCCTTCCTGAAGAAATGGCAATTCATCAATATTAACTGGTAATATTTCCTACCTATCTTGTCTCTCGCATTGGAGGTCATTTGAAGATAAAACAAGGGTTTATTACTAATTTGGAATTAATAAAAGCACTGTCTCAATGATACTCTTAGGCTAGGAAAAAAGAGAGAGATACACACACAGAGAAACAAGAGTTGGAGAAACATCAGTCAATGTATTATATTCTTTAAATTATCTTAAGTAGCTCTGATTTTTCTGTTCAAAACTTAAAAATAGTACTATCAATTTTTTTATTATCCATAACTTCTTTCAACTAAGAATAAGTAACTTTAGCATTAATTAGCATTTTACCACATATGTATACTCAAGAGTAACAATCAGACTTATCATTAAAATTAAATAATATATATATTATTTCCTTTGAATGGTTTGTTTTTAAAGATTGTACTTATCTTAGATTTATAATCATATTTTGTGTGGATAACATCCACACAGTTCCTGTTTGTCCATCTGAAATAAATATTGATTTCATAATCATATTGATTTCTGTAAAGACAAAGCCACATTTCAGTTAGTACAAGTCATCTGGGTTTTAGAAAACAGATCTGGGAAAATTCCCTCATGATCACCTTATTTTCTTTGATTACTATGGGTAAAAGGTTAAGAGTAAAGAGTTTTAATTGAAGAATCATTGGAGAAGGGTATAGCGATAATCATTAGATTATTACCATTAGTACCTAAGAAGATGGGATGAGATAACCTGTTAAACTATAACATACATTTATGCCAATTTGCCAGGATTTGAAAATCAATGACTTTTATTTATTAAAGGCATTGGGAAATCTATGATTATTTTGCAAATAGACCATGATAACTTTGGTATAAATATAGGCATAGTAATTGGTTTGAATTTTCATGGATTAACTCACTCATTAGAAAAAATATCTTCTGGTATTTATCTTTGTCTGATTTATTTCAGCATATTGCATTAGCATATTCCATGTCCATATATGGCAGGATTTCCTTTATTATATTTGAGCAATATCCCATTATACATGTATATCACAACTTTTTTATCCATTCCTCCATTGAGAGACATTTAGGTTGTTCTCATATCTTGACTATTGTGAATAATGCTGCAGTAAACATGAAAGTGCAGATAACCTCTTTGAACTCCTTGTTTCCTTTGCATATATACCTGAAAATGGAATTGCTGGTTCATAAAGTTGAATAATAAATAAAAACTTTAAAATTTTACAATCTAGAAACCTTGATCATTTAAAATAGTAGAGATATGTAAAGGAATATATGTATAAAAATTTCACTATTGTGTTCAGAGGAAAACTGCAGACTGTGTTAAGAAAAATAAGATTTTCTTCTAAACACAGGACTATACATATACACAGATACACTCCTGTGTGAGTGTGTGTGTGTGTGTTGATTTACCTTTCAACCTGAATACATTCATGGACACATGAACATATGTACGTGTATATATACGGTGTATATATTGTGTATATACACCATCAATATATGGTGTATATATTGTATGTGCATATATAAATGTTATTTTTTAATTTAAATATTTGATATATTAGGTATTTTAGAGATTTTTATCTAAATTCCAAAATAGTAGTGTGCTATTTGCAAATATGGTATTTCAGTATTAGGAATCACAGCTAAACTAATAGACAAACCATTTAATGAAGTGTTCAATTAATCAGTCATAATTGCTTTCAATTAACACTAATGAAATTAGGGTTATATAAAGAAGAAATATTATACAATAATAAGTGTAATTAACATAAATGGCTGAGTAGTTAATGTTTCACATTTTTTTATATAAATGTTTTGCTAAACTGGGTCCAGCAAAACATAATAAACCAAACCATCTTTTTCCTTACCATGAACATTGTAAAATTTTTTTTAAATTTTGTCTTTAAAAAAAAAATTGTTTCTTATATCTTTGTGTAGCTACACAGAGACAGCTAGGTAAATGTTACTTCCTATACCCATAATCTTCACATCATTTCAGCCATGTTTTTAATCAGGCCATTCCAGTTTGCAGAACTAGCAGTTTACTTGAATCCACTGGTCATTTTTCTCAGTCCATGTTGTATCACTTGCTTACTTTTCACCAGTAGTTATCTGCCATCACTACATGGTTTACCTGTAAGACTTACTCAGCCATTCTAGTTCACACACAATCTTGGAAATGTAAGGTAGTTAATAGCCCTTGGAGGAGCCCTTGATGATTTGAAAATAGAACTCTATGGATTAATACTTTTCTTTTTCTGATAAAAATCTTGAGGTTCAATTGGTACAGCCACTTGAGGTACTTTTGGGGGATTCATGTCAGTCAAGTTTCAACTAGAGAAGTAGAATCATTAGGAAATGGATGGATGGATGGATGGATGGATGGATGGATGGATGGATTTCTTTCAAAGGATTTTCCTATCCAATTGAGGGAGGGATTCTAGGCAATTCCAAAATCCACAGGGCAGGCCATCAGGAAAGGCAAGTTGGGACTTTCAAGTCAGGGGCTGAATTGCTCCCATAGAGCATATTTCTTGTTCAAAGAAGGCTCAGCTCTGTTCTTAAGGTCTTTCAACTGACTGAATTAAGCCCACCTAGATTATCTAGAACAGTATCCCCAAAAGTCAAGGGATTACTTAAAATCATTTTTTATCATGGGGCACCTAAGTGGCTGATTCAATTAAGAATCCAATTCTTGATTTTGGCTCAGGTTGTGATCTCAGGGTCATGGAATCCAGCCCCAAGTCAGGCTCCACACTCAGTGGGAGTCTGCTTGAGATGCTGTCACTTCCACTCCCTTACTCTTCCTACCACAGGCTTGTGCACATTCTCTCTGCTGCTCTCTCTCTCTTTAAAAAAAGAAATCTTTTTTTTAATCAAAATGTTATATTTATTTATTTTAGAGAAAGAATAAGCATACATGAGCAGGGGGAGGGGCAGACAGAGAGCGAATCCTAAGCAAACTCCATGCTGAGTGTGGAGCCTGTCATAAAGCTTGATCCAATGGTCCTGAGATCATGACCTGAGCTGAAACCAAGAATCCAAATTTAAACAACTGTATTATCCTACTGCCCCCTAAAAGTTGATTTTTATCACATCTACAAAATATCTTTACAGCAAAAATTAGATTGTTGTATGATTAAATAACTTAGGACTATATCTGGCCAAATAGGTACATCAAATAGCGCATCATTGGGCTTCGGGCTTATTGGTCCAGAACAGAAACCAGTTCAATAACACATCCTTGGTTTGCCTTTACTGTTTTACTCTTCCCTGATGCCCTTGTCCTTGTACCTAGGAGAATATCCTCACATGAACTACCTGTGTGCTAACCTTTATTGTAAGCTCTATTTTGGAAGATAGACAACTGATCTGAGATAATTGGTATCACAGTGGCCTTAGAAAGGAGACACTTAAATGCCATTCTGGTGAGATATCACCCACAGGACAGATGGTAATAAGGATTCCATTGATACTAACCATAGTGGAAAGGCAAAAGCATTGTCATTTCTAAGTATCTCACTGATGGAACATTTTGATGAGATATTAGTTTCTTGTGGCTGTCATAACAAATTACCACAAAGAAGAATATTATTTATTCTCTTACAGTTCAGAGGCCAGGAGTCTGAAATCAAGGAGTTGGGAAAGCTATGCTTCCTCTAGGGGCTTTAAGCAAGAATCTGTCCCATGGTTGTCTTCTAGATTCTGGTGGCTACTTCCAAGCATGCAACAAGGTAGACTGAAAGTTTGGCTTATACTGCAGGGATTATACTTGAGCATTTTGGGACAATGGACCTTATAAGGGCTTGGGCTGATGGCTTGAGATTAATTTAGATTAAATTAAAAGTCCTAAAAGAAAATGCTAGGCTCATTAGTAAACTATTAATGGCACACAATGAATGTCAGGATAACACCATGGGGACATTTAAAGAAACTTGTCACCAACAACTGCAAGGTAGACTGTACCAAAAAAATCAGGGTGAAATTTAATTCTAGTGGTGGCAGAGCTTCAAAGGACACCAAATGCACATTTTCAGAGATCTATGCCAAAGTCAGGACCCAGATAGGGAAAGAGTAGAAAGCTGGTATACATAATGGTGAAAGTTGTGTCAACATAGCTGAGACTCTTGAACTCCCAATATTTCCAGACAAGGGAAACAGCTCCTTCCTTGTTAGGAGACAACAGCCTTCTCTCACCTGGAAACCATGCAGAAATCTCACTTGAAGCAATTGTCACAAAGATGCTCTATGTCTGCCTCAATTTCTAGGTTTATCTTCATATTTTCTTTAAACCAATAAATAAGCTAAGATTGCTGCAAAGACTAATTTGGGAACAACTAAAACTTTATTAGGTTCCTGGGAAGGGCTCAAAAGAAACATTTCTTCTAGGTAATAAGAAATGCACTGGTAAGAACACAGGATACTTAAGAAGCTCAGGAGGCTTTAGTTGACCATAGAAACCAATTTACCTTGGTGTTTCAATTACCATAATACCGCTATTCAATTTGAAATTCGTTTGCTCCCTTTGCGTGTATGCGTGTGTGTGTGCGTGTGATTTTATTTTCAAGCTGAAGGTTGTAGGGATCAGGGCAGGTATAGAGAGGCATTCTGGCAAACTAACATGTAATATGATTCTGAAGACTGTACATTTTGCACTTTGTATGATTCTGAAGACTAGAGTGACTTATTCTATATCTCTTCTCCCAGTACCCTAAGGAGTTGGCTGACATCTATAACTGTGAACCCATAAATCTTCTGTGGATTTAGCCGCTGGCTTTTTGAGGAAAAAAATTGCTGATAAAGGAATTTATTTGCTCAAAATTTACAAGTAAAAAAATGAAACATTTCAATTCTTTAACTTTGTAACCTTAGAGGAGGATTATTGCTGATAAAAGTCTCTTTCCTAAATTTATAATGCATCTTAATCAAGGTTTCAGTTCTTCCTCAAAAAATATGAGGCACATTAAATAAAAAAAAAAAGTCGAACTATGATTTCCTGAAAAAGATGTCCTGTGAATGAATGGATACAATTATGCATATTTTAATGAAAATTACCTAAGCTTTCAGTAAACACTGACAATTTTCATATTTGAAAACAATCTATATTGCATGTCATGTTAATTTTCATCATTAATGAGAAGAATATTATACTCTAATTAATTTCATAATTAAAAGAATGGTACTTAAAATGTCAAATAATCTAAAAACATGAAATGCAGATTTTAAACAGAATGTATTATCATAATGCAAGTCATCATTAACATAAGCTAAGTGGATTTGTTGATGTTTATTTAAAATAGGTGCGTTAGTTGTTGAAAATAATATTCTATATAGGGATAGACAGAATTTTATGAAATGATTCAGGAAAATCAAAGGTAATGGCATTAATGTTTTCTTTTAAGAGATATGTCTCTCAAGATTATACTAGTAGCTTATTCTGAGTAGGTTTATGGCTTGCTCCTATAATTCTGGGCTCTTCTAGGCTACAGGTCTTAGAGACCAAGAGATGATGCCACCAAGGCATACTGATAATTGCCTCTTGCAGCCAATGCTCCTCTCTGGGTCATTGCAAACAGGGTTAAAAAAATGTGTGTGGTGACTCTCCATGCCTATGAAGAAGAAAGAGAGTTAGTTTATCTGATAAAAACTTAAGTGAAATCTATAATTATGACACATTTGGAACACTTCGTAGTATACCTATACTTAGAGGCAACGATTATCAGGAGGCATAAGGTGTCTGACACCTAACACAGGCAAGGCCACCAAAGTTTTGTATGTTATTCCTATGTAAGAAAAACTGTATCTTCCTTCTCGTGATAACATTACATAGGGTTTATTAGTAAGAAAGAGAAGGAAAATATATAGTTCCCTCAGTTAGTGGTTCTGGACTCTGACAGAAATGGCTTCATGATATTATCTCTTGTACCCACTGGCAAATTGACACCTTGTGTTTCTCTCACTGGAAAGGGAATGAATCTATATTTTTGTTGGTTTGAAGGAAAGTTGCAATGCTCGATGGAAAGATTTTCTGGGTTTTTATGTATAGAAAGACAGTTTGAACGCACAGTGGCTCCAGGGTGCAACGTGGGATGATTTCCCTTACTTCTTTTATTTTTTTAAAAAATATTCCCTTCCAAAAAAAAAAAAATATTCCCTTCCAACGCAGGATTTTTTTTTTCCTCTACTTTTTGTGAATCTTAAGGAAAAATAACTATGTGACTCCAAACTCAAAAAGTATGTGTGGGCCAGATTGGCTACTTTCAGTCTCTCACCTAGGAATGTAAATAGTGACCAGAAAATTTCAGAGCATGACTTAATTTAGTAAATAGAAGATCTAAGATTTTCTGCTGTTTTTGAAAGCCTGGGTCTTTCCTGATCTTATTTTGATTACATATGCCTTCAATCCTGTGACCATGTATGCTATTTCTATTGAGATTTTTAGTTTTGTTTGTGAAGCTGAATATTTCCCTAATTTTGGTTTTTAGTTCAAAACTATTAGCTCTGATTTTCATAATCAGGAAAAAAAATGATTATAGGCATAAAAACTAAACTTTTAAAACATTTAGCATTTTATATTCCTTTTAGTGTAATATAAAACAGAAAAAACAGAATCAATGTATCATAATTTTATTTCAAGGATATTATTGCTTAGAAAAGGCTAAGGAAAAACAAAATGATTAAAACTCAAGGAAAGTTTATGAAAATTATTAAATAGTATACCAGTATGACAAAAAAACTTATTAAAAGTGATTAAAAAGGCGTGCCTGGGTGGCTCTGTTAGTTAAACATCTGCCTTCAGCTCAGGTCATGGTCACAGGGTCCTGGGATCAAGCCTGGAGTTGGGAGCCTATTTTTCCCTCTCTGTCTGCCACCTACCCCCTGCTCTTGTGCTTTCACTGTGTGTGTCTCTCTCTCAAATAAATAAAATATTTTAAAAAAGAATGATTAAATATGTAATACTCATAAGATGCTAAAAATATAAACCAAATATAATAGCAACATCGATGATCATCTGTGTATGTTTGTGTGTGTATATATGTATATAGAGTTGACAATAAATATTTATGGTAGCTACTTTTGATTTGGATTCATGAATAATTTCTGTTTTCTTATCTATAATTTCTATATGCAAACAAAAGCATTTCATTTTTTTCAAAGATTTTATTTATTTATTTAGAGCATGAGTGGGAAGAGGGGCAGAGAGAGTCTCAAGCAGACTCTTAGCTGAGCATAGAGCCTGATGAAGCTCCATGTTACAGCCCTGAGATCATGACCTAAGCTGAAGCCAAGAGTCTGATGCTCAACCCACTGTCAGCCAGGAGCCCCTGCCAAAACATTTCTAAGTATAAAATCAAAGTTATATTCTCACTTCTTGGAATTGTTAAATCAGAAACATAAGGAAGCTTAGTTTTTTCTGGTTTATGTGTATACACATATGGTTAGATGATAAGGAGATACATACACACTAGCGAGGCCTCCGGGTTAGAAATCAGGGCTTTGTTTACTCAAGCAACATAGGGGAAGAGTGATTTCTAACATTGTCCTTCATATGTAGCACACCACAGATTGCAGAATGACAGGAGGATAGTATACGCATGTAATGGGATTGTACTATGGAAGAATGTTGTGTGGGTCTCACCCTACTGATGCTGATGCTTTCAGCTGGGAATGCCTGGGGCACTTACGTGGGCCTATATTTACTCATAGGGAGCCCCACAAACATTCCTCTGCACCACCCACTAGCAAGGCCAACATTGTGGCTGAACTAGCCTTTGTGATTCTTTTTTTTCTCTATGTATATGTATATGTATATACGTGTCTGTGTGTGTGTGTGTGTGTGTGTATAATATAAGGGCACATATTTACATCTTCCTTATTCATCTGTGCATGGACACCTGGGTGGCTTGCATATCTTATCTGTAGTAAATAATTATGCAATAAACACAGGGGTGTGTATATCTTTCCAAATTAGTGTTTTCATTTTCTTTGGATAAATATGCAGTAAAGATATTACTGGATGATATGGTATCCCCATTTTTAACTCTTTGAGGAAATTCCTTACTGTTTTCCACAGTGGCTGTACCACTTTATGCTACTACCAGCAGCACACAAGTGTTCCCTTTTCTTCACATCTTCACCAACACTTGTCATTTCTTGTCTTTTTGATACTAGCCATTCTGGCTGGTGTGAAGTGATATCTCATTGCAGTTCTGACTTGCATTCCCCTGATTGTTAGTGATGTTGAGCATCTTTTCAGGTGTTTGTTGGCCATCTGTATGTCTTCTTTGGAAAAATGTCTATTCGGTTCCTCAGCCCAATTTTTTCTGGTGTTGAGTTGTGTAAGTTCTTTATGTATTTTGGATATTAACCCTTATTGGTTGTATAATTTGCAAATATATTCTCCCATTCACCGGGCCACCTTTTTGTTTTGCTGATGGTTTACTTTGCTATGCAAAAGCTTTTTATTTGGCATTGTTCTAATAGTTTATTTTTGCTTTTGTTTTCCTTGCCTGAAGAGACAAATCCATAAATATGTTGCTAAGTGTTACATCCTAGAGATTACTGCTTATGTTTTCTTCTAGGAGTTTTATGGTTTCAGGTCCCCCGTTTGGGTATTTAATCCATTTTTAGTTCATTTTGTGTGTTCTATGAGAAAGTGTTCTAGTTTCATTCTTTTGCATGTAGCTGTCTGGTTTTCCCAACACCATTTATTGAAAAGACTGTCCTTTTGCCGTTGTATATTCTTGTTTTCTTTGTTGTAAGTTAATTGTATGTGTTTAAGTGTAGCTTTATTTCTGGGCTCTCTATTTTTTTCCATTATGTCTATTTTTGTGCCAAGACCATACTCTTGGATACTACAGATTTGTAGTATATCATGAAATCTGGAATTGTGATACCTCCAGCTTTCTTCTTTCTCAAAATTGTTTTGACTGTTCATGGTCTTTTCTGGTTTCATACAAAATTTAGGAATACTTGCTCTAGTTCTATGAAAAATACTACTAGTATTTTGATGGCTTGCATTGAATCTATAGGTTGCTTTGGGTAGTATGGAAATTTTAGCAAATTAATGTTTCTAATACATGAATATGGAATATCTTTCCATTTCCTTGGGTCATCCTCAATTTCTTTCATTAATGTCTTAGAGTTTTTAAAGACACACACATGTCTTTATCAATTAAATTTATTCTAAAGTATTTTATTTTTTGTTATAATTATTTTGTTTTTGTTTTCTACCTTATTAGTGTCTAGAAACATAACCTATTTCTGCATATTAATTTTTGTATCCTGTGACTTTACTGAATTCATTTATCAGTTCTAATGGATTTTTGTGGAGTACTTTTGGTTTCTGATTATGGAAAAGTTTCCTAAAGATCCCTGCCCCTCCAGCATACCTTCTAAAATTAGTAAATAGATATCTTTCCTATATACATTAGGTGCTTCTCAAACTGCTACTCCCATACTGTATCTCTGTGAGATTGCTTGTCATGCTATCTAAGGGCAAGGACTATTTCTTGTCACCTTCCAGCTGTCTTGGGGTGGAGCCTGTGGATTTTAAATTTCCTGATGTGAAGCTCCGCTGATTACGAAAACTCTCTAAGTGAAGCCACTCTGGTTTTCAAAGCCTAATGTAATAAGAACTTGTCTACCCTTGCAGAGCTCCCATGTCTGGGATCCCTGGTGTGGGGTTGGTTCCCCTCCTTCCCTTCTCCTAGGCTTGTGGTGTCCCTCCCATTTGTGTTTAGTCTCACAGGTTAGTTTGGTTCCCAGCTGGGACTCTGCCCTTCCCACTGTTTTCAATGTGATTCTGCTTAACTGTGGAGATGGTTCTTCAGTTTGTTTTCTGGGGCTCATCGATGTGACTATTATCTGGGTGTATTCATTGAGACCAGGTAAGCTTGGGATCCTCCTAGTTCCCCATCACTTCCTTCCAGGATTTTCTATGTAGAGTGTCATGTCATCTGCAAATAGTGACAGTTTTACTTTTTCCTTACCAATTATGACGCCTTTTATTTCTTTTTCTTGCCTTATTACTTTTTCTAGGAGTTCCATTCCTATGTTGAATGAAATTGGTGTGAGTGAACCTCCTTTTATTCCTCCTGATATTAGACAAAAAGGTCTGTTTTTCACTATTGAGTATGATGTTAGCTGCTGATTTTTCATATGTGGCCTTCATTATGTTGAGGTATGTTTCCTCTAAATCTATTTTATTGAGAATTTTTTTTCTTTTATAATGAATGGATTTTGTATTTTACCAAATGCTTTTTCAGTATCTACTGAGATAGTCATATGGTTTTTATCTTTCCTCTTATCAATACGATATCTCACATAGATTTTCAAATATAGAATCACCTTTGTATTCCTGGAATAAATCCTACTTGATCATAGTGAATGATGCCTTTTTTAATGTATTGTTGAATACATACTTCAGATCTCCTCAGTTTTCTCCTAATATCCCTTTTCTCTCATTGCTCCCAATCAGTATACCACATTGAATTTTGTTGTCGTGTCTCCTTAGGCTCCTCTTAGTTTTGACAGTTCTTAGTGTTTCCTTGTTTTTGTTTTTTGTTTTGTTTTAAGGATTTTATTTATTTGTTTATTTATAAGAAAGAGAGTGTGTGAACAAAGGAAGGAACAGAAGGAGAGGGATAAGCATATTCCATGCTGAGTGCAAAGCCCAGTGGAGGGCTTAGTCCCATGAGATAACAATCCAAAGCAAAAAAACAAGAGTTGGACACCCAACCAAGTAAGCCACCCAGTATCCTAAGATATCCTTGTTTTTGATGACCCTGGAAGTTTTGAGGAGGACTGGCCAAATATTATGTAGAATGTTCCTAATGTGGTCTTTGATATTTTTCTCATGACTAGATTGGGATAATGTGTTTTGAGGAGGAAGACCAGAAAAGGAAATTGACATTTTTATCACTTTATATTAAGGATATGTACTAATCAATATTACTTATCATAGTTGATGTTGACCTTCATATAGTGTTTGTCAGTTTTACTCACTATAAATGTATTCTTTTTTCCTTCATTTACATACTGTACTCTGAAATTCTTCTACACTTAAGAAGTGGAAAGATATGCTACACCTCTTTAAAGGACAAGCGCTACATAAGTTATTTAGAATCCTTTTATGTGAAAGAATTATCTACTCACCCTTTTGTTTATGTGGTCAGTCATTTATTTATAGCATAGACATTTATTTTATTCTTTGTGCCATAATCCAATACTACTATATACTTCTATATTTTGTTGCTCAAATTTTTTTCAGCTTTAGCCGTGAGCTTTCATTTGGCTCCTGTGTCCTCTGACATATGCCTTTAATTGAGTTTTTTGTTTGTTAGTACTTTACTTTATACCCTACATGATATTCCAGGATTATCTTGTATAGTACCTGTCCCAACCCTACAATCAGCTATTTACCAGGAGCACTGATGTATTCTATTAGAAAGTGATACTAGAAACCAAGACCTTGGTACCTAAGCATGCTTATTGCTACTGGAATATTATTGTGTCTAGGCCACTTTAATAATAAATCTAGGATCTGTGTATGTGTATACTAACTGTATGTATATACACTTGCCTATAAACATTTCTGTATTTGAGTTTATATTAAGGTAAATACAAATTCATGTTGATGTCTTCAGTTCTAATCCATTACCATATGGATCATTCTAGTCTTCTACTTCTCTCAACATTTCTAAAACGGTAAGAAAACTGGCTCCCACCATTTTCCATCAATTTATTGAAAAATTCCATTATTGTGTATTTATATTTTCAGGGCTGATAATCTGTGCACCATGGCAAGCAACATTATCAACTCAAGTACAATGATTATTTACAAGTCTCTGCATTCTGTTTATGTAATTATGTTTTTTCTTACTCAATTTATTAATCTGATGAAATACATTGATTAATATACAAAGGTTACAAGTTTTTCATGGAGTGTACTTGGTCAGAAAGTACAATTCTTTTTATATATTGTTGGGTTTACTTTTCTAATCTGTTAAGGACTATTGCTTTTTTATTCATAGGAGATTTTGGTTTGTAACTTTTTAAAAAATGTCTTTATTGGTTTTGACTATAGTGTAATGCTGGCTGCATGGAGTAAGTTAAGAAGTGTTCCTTCTGCTTCTATTTTTGGGGTGGTGCAGTAGAAATATATCCTCAAATGTTAGGTATAATTCACCAATGAAGTCATCTGGACCTGAAGCTTTTCTTTTTGGAATGTTTTTAATTGTGACTCAAAATAATTGATAACACAAGGAAATTCAAGTTATCTATTCTCCTTTTCTGAGTTTTTAAAAAGGATTTTATTTATTTATTCATGAGAGACACAGAGAGAGAGATAGGCAGAGACACAGGAGGAGGGGGAAACAGGCTCCATGCAGGGAGCCCGACGTGGGACTCGATCCTGGGTCTCCAGGATCACACCCTGGGCTGAAGTCAGCACTAAACCACTGAGCCACCCAGGTTGCCCTCCTTTTCAGAGTTTTGAGCTTTCTTCCTTTCAAGGAATTGATTTCCTTTAATTTATCAAAGGTGTTAGCACTAAATTGTTCATAAAATACCCTTATTGTCTTTCCAATTTTCATGGCATCAGTTACAATGACCAAATTTCATTTTTTATATATGTAATTTATGCCTACTCTCTCTTCTTCTCCATCTTCATTTGGGTAGAGGTTTTCTTCCTCCTCCCCCCAAAAACCAGCTTTTAATTGCTTAAATTTTATCTATAGCTTTCCTATCTTCAATGTCACTAAATTCTGCTATTATTTTTTATTTTTTGCTCGCATAAGGCTTAATTTTCTCTTTTTTCACTAGACTTTTAAGATGGAAGCTTAGACTATTGCAGGTTTTCTTTACTCATATAGGCATTTAATGCTATAATTTTCCTTCTCATTGCATCTTTTGATGTACCCCACAAATTTTGTTAAGTTCTATTTTTATTTACCTTTTGTTGAGACATCATCTTTGAGTCAGGTTATTGAGAAGTATCTGTATAATTTGTAAATAATTTTGGGACTTTCCAGCTATCTTTTTGCTATTGACTCCTGTTTAATTCCTTTGTGGTCTGATAGCATACTATGTAGAAAACTATTGTTTTAAATTTATTCCAGTGTATTTTGTAATATAGTTTGTAGTCTTTTTTTTTTTTTTTTAAAGATTCCACTTATTTATTCATAGAGACACAGCTAGAGAGAGAGGCAGAGACACAGGCAGAGGGAGAAGCAGGCTCCATGCAGGGAGCCCGACGTGGGACTCGATCCTGTGTCTCCAGGATCACACCCTGGGCTGCAGGCGGCACTAAACCGCTGTGCCACCCGGGCTGCCCCTAGTTTGCAGTCTTTTTAAAAGCTTCATGTGTATTTGAGAAGACTATTTTGTTGGAGTTGAGTTGGAGTTAAGTGTACTTGAGAAGAATAGTCTTCTCAAGTACACACGTATATATATATAAACACACACACTAGACCAATGATCTGGGATAATGCTGTTACAGTGACCTATCTCATTACTAATTTTGTGCCTACTTATCCATCAATAACTTGGTTATTTTTGCAGTTCAGTCAGGTTTTGTCTCATATGTTTCATTTTTGCTATAAAGTAAGCCAATATATAAGATTGTTTTGTTTTCTTGGGGATTTGACAACTTTTGTATTATATAATGGTCCCTCTTTATTTTTTATAGTCTTCCTTGTTTTCATACCTGATTTATCTGAAATTAGCATAGCTAATTGAGCTTTCTTTTGATTAGTATTATTGTTGTATATATTTCTTTATCCCTTTACCTTCAACCTACTTGTGTCTTTATATTTAAGCAACATATAGGTGTTTCTTATTTTTAGGTAATCCATTCTGATAATTTCTATCTTTTAATTGGGGATTTTAGACATTCCCAGTTAACGTGATTATTGATATTTTTGGATTACCATGTTTGTAATTGTTTTCTATTCATTGCTTTTGCTTATTTTCTATCCTTATCTCCTTTGTCTATTTTTTAAATTTAAATTTAAATTAAATTTGCCAACATACAGTATAACACTCAGTGCTCACCACACCACATTTCCTCCTTAATGTCCATCACCCAAGTACCCCATCCCCTCACCCACCACCCCTTCAGCAACTCTTAGTTTATTTCCCAGAGTTAAGAGGCTCTCAGGGTTTGTCTTCTTCTGTAACTCTTCCTCACTCAGTTTCTTCTTCCTTTGTGGTCCCTTGCACTATTTCTTATATTCTACATTTGAGTGTAACCATATGATAATTGTCTTTCTCTTGACTTATATCACTTAGTATAAAACCCTCCAGTTCCATCTACATCAAGCCAAATGGTAGATATTCATCCTTTCTGATGGCTGAGTAATATTCCATTATATATATATATATATATATATATATATATATATATTATATGTATGTATATGTGTGTGTGTGTGTATATATATATCACATCTTTTTATTATTTATTCATCTGTAGAAGGATATCTTGACTGCGTCCCCAGTTTGGCTATTGTGGATATTGCTGCTATGAATATTGGGGTGCAGATATCCCTTAGTTTCACTAAATCTGTATCTTTGTAGTAAATGAATAAAAAGTTAAACATAGGCCTACCTATGGCCCAGCAATTGAAGGTTTTTGACGAACCTCCATACTGTTTTTCAGAGTGGCTGTATCAGCTTGCATTCCCACCAAGAGTGGAAGAGGGTTCCACTTTCTCCACATCTTCGCTAACATTTGCTGTTTCCTGTCTTGTTCATTTTAGCCATTCTCACAAGTGTAAAGTGGTATCTCATTGTGGTTTTGATTTGTATTTCCCTGATGACAAGGGATATGGAGCATTTTTTTCCTGTGCCTGTTGGCCATGTGCATGTCTTCTTTGGAGAAATGTCTGTTCAGGTCTTCTGCCTATTTCTTGACTGGATTATTTGGTTTTGGGTGTTGAATTTGACAAGTTCTTTATAGATCTTGGATACTAGCCCTTTATTTGATTTGTTGACTGTCTCCTTTGCTGTGCAGAACCTTTTTTATCTTGATTAAGTCCCAATAGTTCAATATTGCTTTTTGTTTCCCCTGACTTTAGAGATGTGTCTTGCAAGAAGTTGCTGTGGATGAGGTAAAAAACATTGCTGCCTGTGTTTTCCTCTAGGATTTTGATGGATTCCTATCTCACATTTAGGTCTTTCATCCATTTTGAGTTTATCTTTGTGTCTTGTGTGAGCAAATGGTCTAGTTTCATTCTTCTGCATGTAGCTGTCCAATTTTCTCAATACCATTTGTTGAAGAGACTATCTTTTTCCATTGGATAGTCTTTCTTGCTTGACCAAAGATTAGTTGACTGTAGAGTTGAGAATCCATTTCTGGATTCTCTATTCTGGTGCATTGACCTATGTGTCTGTTTTTGTGCCAGGTCCATATTGTCTTGATGATCACAGCTTTGTAATATAGGCATTAAAGTCCAGCATTGTGATGCCCCCAGCTTTGGTTTTCTTTTTCAGCATTCCTCTGGCTACTTAGGGTCTTTTCTGATTCCATACAATTTTAGGATTATTCATTCCAACTCTGAAAAAGGTCCGTGGTATTTTGATATGGATTGCGTTGAATGTGTAGATTACTCTGTGTAGCATAGACATTCTAACATTTATTCTTCCAATCCATGAGCATGGAATGCTTTTTCATTCCTTTGTGTCTTCCTCAATTTCCCTCATAAGTGTTCTGTAGTGTTTAGAGTACATATATTTTACCTTTTTGCTTAGGTTTAGTACTAGGTATCTTATGTTGTTTGATGCAATTGTAAATGCGATTGATTCCTTAATTTCTGTTTCATCAGTCTCATTAGTCTCATTAGTTAGTTTATAGAAATGCAACTGATGTCTCTGCATTGATTTTGTATCCTACCACATTGCTGAATTGCTGTATGAGTTCTAGCATTTTGGGGTGGACTTTTTTAGGTTTTCCACATACAGTATCATGTCATCTGGGAAGAGTGATAATTTTCTTTCTTCTCTGTCAATTAGAATGTCTTTTATTTCTTTTTGTTGTCTAATTGCTGAAGCGAGGACTTCTAGTATTATGTTGAACAAGAGTATGAGAGTAGGCATCTCTGTCATGTTCCTGATCTTAGAGGAAAAGCTCTATTTTTCCACATTCAGAATATTTGCTGTGGGCTTTTTGTAGATGGCTTTTATGATATTGTGGTATGTTCCCTCTGCCCTACACTTTGAAGAGTTTTAATCAAGAAAGGATGCTGTGTTTCTCAAATGCTTTTTCTCCTATTGATTGAGAGGATCGTACAGTTCTTGTTTTTTCTTTTATTAATGTGATCTGTCACATTGATGTGAATGTTGAACTACCCTTGCATTCCAGAAATAAATTCCATTTGGTCACGGTTATTAATTCTTTTCATGTACTGTTGGATCCTATTGGCTAGTATCTCGGGGAGTATTTCCATATTCATATTCATCAGGGATACTGGCTCATAATTCTCCTTTTTGATGGGGTCTTTTGGGAACGAGGTAATGCTAGCATCATAGAATGAGTTTGGAAATTTTCCTTCCATTTTTATCTTTTGAAACAGCTTCAGTAAAGTAGGTATTATTTCTTTTTAAATATTTGGTAGAATTCCTCTGGGAAGCCATCTGGTCTTGGACACTTGTTTCTTGGGAGACTTTTGATGACTGCTTCAATTTCCTTGCTGGTTATTGGTTGGTTTGGGTTTTCTATTTCTTGCTGTTTCAGTTTTGGTAGTTTATAAGCTTCTGGGAATGCATCCATTTCTTCCAGATTGCCTAATTTGTTAGCATATAGTTGCTCATAATAAGTTCTTAAAATCATTTGTATTTCCTTAGTGTTGGTCATGATGTCTTCTCTTTCATTCATAATTTTATTCGAGTATTTTTTCTTTTTAGTAAATCTGTTTAGGCTTTTATATATCGTATTAATTCTTTACAAGAACTAGCTCCTAGTTTTGTTGATCTGTTTTATTGTCCTGGTTTCTATTTCATTGGGTACTGCTCTAATTTTTATTATTTCTCTTCTCCTGCTTGGTTTAGGCAATATTTGCTATTCTTTCTCCAGGTTCTTTGGGTATAAGGTTAGTTTGTATATTTGAGATTTTTCTAATTTTTTTGAGAGGTTTGTATTGAAATGTACTTCCCTCTTAGAACCACTTTTGCTGTATCCCAAAGGTTTTGAACAGTTATGCTTTCATTTGGGTTAGTTCCATGAATCTTTTTTAATTATTCTCTAATTTTCCTGGTTGGCACAGTCCTTCTTTAGTAGGATGCTCTTTTTTAAAAGATTTTATTTATTTATTCATGAGAGACAGAGAAAGAAAGAGAGAGAGAGAGAGAAATTGGGAGAGAGAGAGAGAGAGAGAGACAGAGACATAGGCAGAAGGAGAAGCAGGCTCTATGTGGGGAGCCTGACATGGGCCTGAATCTCGGATCTCCAAGATCAGGCCCTAGGCTGAGGGTGGCACTGAACTGCTGAAACACCTGGGCTGCCCAAGATGCTCTTTAAACTCCAAGTGTTTCAGTTCCTTCCAAATTTCCTCTTGTGGTTGAGTTGAAGTTTCAAAACATTTTGATCTGAAAATATGCAGGGAATAATTCCAATCTTTTGGTATCAGTTGTGACCTGGTATATGGTCTATTCTATAGAAAGTTCCATGTGTAGTTGAAAAGAATGTGTTCTGTTGTATTAGGATGGAATGTTCTGAATATATCTGTGAAGTCCATATGATCCAGTGTGTCATTCAAAACCTTTGTTTCTTTCTGGATCTTCTAGATGATTTGTGTGTTGCTATGAGTAGGGTATTGAAGTGTCCTATTATTAATGTATTATTATCTATTATTACTTCAGTTATTAATTGTATTCAGATGGAATGTTCTGAATATATCTGTGAAGTCCATCTGATCCAGTGTGTCATTCAAAACCCTTATTTCTTTCTGGATCTTCTAGATGATCTGTGTGTTGCTATGAGTAGGGTATTGCAGTGTCCTATTATTAATGTATTATTATCTATTATTACTTCGGTTATTAATTGGCTGATATAATTGGCTGCTCCCAAATTAGGAGCATAAATATTTATAAATGTTAGATCTTCCTGTTGGATAAAACCTTTAAGTATACTATAGTGTCCCTCTCATCTCTTACTACAATATTTGGGTTAAAATCTAGTTTATCTGATGTGAGGATTGCTACCCCAGCTTTCTTTGAGGACCATTTTCATGGTAAATGGTTCTCTATCCCCTTATTGTCAGTCTGAAAAGAGTCTTGTAGATGGCATATAGATGGGTCTTGCTTTTTTATTTTTTATTTTTAAAATATGTATTTATTTATTCATTAATTCATGAAAGAAACAGAGAGATGCAAAGACATAGGCAGAGGGAGAAGCAGGCTCCATGCAGGGAGCCTGATGTGGAACTTGATCCTGGGACTCTAGGATCACGCCCTGGGCTGAAGGCAGGCACTCAACTGCTGAGCCACCCAGGTGTCCTGGGTCTTGCTTTTTTTTTTTTTTTTCTGGGTCTTGCTTTTTAATCCAATCTGATACCCTGTGTCTTTTGACTGGATCATTTAGCCCATTCATGTTCAGAGTAACTATTGAAATATTTGAATTTAGTGCCATTGTATTACCTATAGTCTCTGTTTCTGCAGATTGTTTCTTTGGGCTTCCTCTTCACTTACAGGATCCCCTTTAGTATTTCTTGAAGAGCCAGCTCGGTGGTCACATATTATTTGTTTCTGTCTGTCCTGGAAGCTCTTTATCTCTTCTTCCCATTCTGAATGACAACCTTGCTGGATAAAGTATTATTGGCTGTATTTTTTTTTCTCATTTAGTATCCTGAATTTATCATGCCAGCCCTTTCTGGCTTGCAAGGTGTCTGTGGATAAGTCTCCTGTTAATTTAATATTTCTCCCTATATATATATAGGAATCTTTTGTCTTAGGCTGCTTTCAGGATTTTTTGTCTGTGAAATTTGCAAGTTTCTCTATTATGTGTTAGGATGTTGATCTATTTTTATTGATTTTGGGAGGGGTCCTCTCTCCCTCTTTGATACGAATGCCTGTTTATCTCACCATATTAGGGAAATGCTCAGCTACAGTTAGCTTAAATATATCTTATGCCTCTCTCTTACTCTCTGTGCCCTTAGGAATTATAATAATCTGGATGGTAATTTTCTTTTTCAAACTATTGCTTATCTCTGGGAGCCTCTCCTCCTAGTTGTTTTTCCCTCTTTTCCTCAGCTTCCTTCCTTTCTATCAACTTGTCTTCTATGTCACTTATTCTCTCTTCTGCCTCATTTACCCTAGCTGTTAGAGCATCTAGCTTAGACTGCATCTCAGTTAGAGTATTTTTAATTTCAGCCTGATTAGATCTCATTTCTGCATTAAGAGAGTCTCTAGAGTCTTTTACACTTTTTTCAAGCCCAACTAGTAACTTTTTAATTGTTATCCTGAACTCCATCTCCAGCATTTTACTTAAATGCATACCCATTACATGTGTGGCAGAGAATATTCCCTTTGGTTCTTTCTTTTGTTGTGGATTCCTCCTACTAGTCATTTTGTCCAGTGAAAAATGCCTGTATGAGTGAGCGGAGTGAAAATTATCAACCATGACCCAAGCAAAATACACATTAGAAAAAAAAAATACACACTAGATAATTCCAAAGAGATCAAGAACCAGAGAATAAAAGAACAAAGACAGGGCAGCCCAGGTGGTTCAGTGGTTTAGTGTCACCTTCAGTCCAGGACGTGATCCTGGAGACCCGGGATCAAGTCCCACATCAGGCTCCCTGCATGGAGCCTGCTTCTCCCTCTGCTTGTGTCTCTGCCTCATTCTCTCTCTCTCTCTGTCTCTCTCTCTCTCCAATAAATAAATAAATAAATCTTAAAAAAAAAGAACAAAGAGGCAAAAAAATAGAAAAATAATGGGGGGGAGATATAATATACCACAAAGTGGACAAAGCAGGGTGATCCACTTGGTCCTGAGTATTTTGGTGTATGTGTTAAAAGATACTAAATTCCAAAATTATCTGAAAAAAAAAAAAAAAGTTGGGATGCCTGCATGGCTCAGCAGTTGAGCGGCTAAGAGCATGATCTCAGGATTCTGGATCAAGTCCTGCATTGAGCTTCCTGTGAGGAGCCTGCTTCTCCCTCTATGTCTCTCTCTCTCTCTTTTTTTTTTTTACGAAGCCAAACTCCAAACTATATTCTGCTAATCAGTTTTTTTATCAAAAAATTCAAAATAGAGAAAACCACAAAGTACAAAAGCTTTTCTGATGCTTTTCATTATCACAGAACACACCACCTGCAATGTGTACAAAGAGGAAATGTGGGGTGGAAGGAGAGTCAAAATGGGAAAAAGGCTGGATGGTCAATTTCACTTCTTCTCTTTCTTCTTGTCCTTCTTATTCATAGCCAGGATCATCATGAGTTTTCTGAAGAGGGTAACGAAATCTAAGAAGAGGTCAACGCAGTGCCAGATATAATCCTTATCTCCATTTTCAGCCTTTTCAATAATGAGTTGAGTATCAAAAAGGACAAACCCACACATGACCACCAGCCCCACATACAGGTTTGCCTGGAAAAGCCAAATGGATCCAATGAAAAGGTTCCCCAGGGAAGATAAGAGCATCAGACTCATGACTGAGAAGTCATCAGACTTCTCTCTCTCTCTCTCTCTCTCTGTTTGTCTCTGTCTCTCATGAATAAATAAATAAATCTTAAAAATATAAATTAAAATTAAAATTTAAAAAGTAAAAAAAAATAAAAAAAGTAAAATTTATATACAAAAATAAAATTGAATAGAGTGAATGGAAGCTAAAATGAAGTGCATATATATATGTATGAAGTGTATATATATATATATATATATATAGAGAGAGAGAGAGAGAGAGAGATAGTAATTGTAAAATATGAAAACTAAATAAACCTTGAAAACAGTCTCATTGTTAGTGTATAGAAATGTCACTGATTTCTGGGCATTGATTTTGTATCCTGCCACGCTACCGAATTGCTGTATGAGTTCTAGCAATCTTGGGGTGGAGGCTTTTGGGTTTTCTCTGTAGAGTATCATGTCATCAGTGAAGAGGGAGAGTTTGACTTCTTCTTTGCCAATTTGAATGCCTTTAATGTCTTTTTGTTGTCTGATTGCTGAGGCTAGGACTTCCAGTACTATTTTGTATAGCAGTGGTGACATACAGTGGTGACAGGGACATCCCTGTCTTGTTCCTGATCTTAGGGGAAAGGCTCCCAGTGCTTCCCCATTGAGAATGATATTTGCTGTGGGCTTTTCATAGATGGCTTTTAAGATGTTGAGGAATGTTCCCTCTATCCCTTCACTCTGAAGAGTTTAGATCAGGAATGGATGGTGTATTTTGTCAAATGCTTTCTCTGCATCTAATGAGAGGATCATATGGTTCTTGGTTTCTCTCTTGCTGATATGATGAATCACATTGATTGTTTTACGAGAGTTGAACCAGCCTTGCATCCCGGGGATAAATCCTACTTGGTCATGGTGAATAATTTTCTTAATGTGCTGTTGGATCCTATTGGCTAGTATCTTGTTGAGAATTTTTGCATCCGTGTTCATCAGGGATATTGGTCTGTAATTCTCCTTTTTGGTGGGGGTCTTTGTCTGGTTTTGGAATTAAGGTAATGCTGGCCTCATAGAATGAATTTGGAAGTACTCCATCTCTTCCTATCTTTCCAAACAGCTTTAGTAGAATAGGTATGGTTTCTTCTTTAAACGTTTGATAGAATTCCCCAGGGAAGCCATCTGGCCCTGGACGTTTGTGTCTTGGGAGGTTTTTGATGACTGCTTCAATTTCCTCCCTGGTTATTGGCCTGTTCAGGTTTTCTATTTCTTCCTGATCCAGTTTTGGTAATTTGTGGCTTTCCAGAAATGCGTCAATTTCTTCTAGATTGCCTAATTTATTGGCGTATAGCTGTTCATAATATGTTTTTTTTTTCATAATATGTTTTTAAAATCGTTTGTATTTCCTTGGTGTTGGTAGTGATCTCTCCTTTCTCATTCATGATTTTATTAATTTGAGTCTTCTCTCTCTTCTTTTTAATAAGGCTGGCTAATGGTTTATCTATCTTATTAATTCTTTCAAAGAACAAACTCCTGGTTTTGTTAATCTGTTCCACAGTTCTTCTGGACTCGATTTCATTAAGTTCTGCTTGAATCTTTATTAACTCTCTTCTTCTGCTGGGTGTAGGATCTATTTGCTGTTTTTTTCTCTAGCTCCTTTAGGTGTAAGGTTAGCTTTTGTATTTGAGTTCTTTCCAGTTTTTGGATGGATGCTTGTATTGCGATGTATTTCCCCATCAGGACTGCTTTTGCTGCATCCCAAAGATTTTGAACGGTTGTATCTTCATTCTCATTAGTTTCCATGAATCTTTTTAATTCTTCCTTAATTTCCTGGTTGACCCTTTCATCTTTTAGCAGGATGATCCTTAACCTCCACGTGTTTGAAATCCTTCCAAACTTCTTGTTGTGATTTAGTTCTAATTTTGAGGCATTATGGTCTGAGAATACACAGAGGACGATCCCAATCTTTTGGTATCGGTTCAGACCTGATTTGTGACCCAGTAGGTGGTCTATTCTGGAGAAAGTTCCATGTGCACTTGAAAAGAATGTGTATTCAGTTGCGTTTGGATGTAAAGTTCTGTAGATATCTGTGAAATCCATCTGGTCCAGTGTATCATTTAAAGCTCTTGTTTCTAGCCAGCAATTGCACTGCTGGGGATTTACCCTGAAGATACAGATGCAATGAAATGCCAGGACACCTGCACCCCGATGTTTCTAGCAGCAATGTCCACAATAGCCAAACTGTGGAAGGAGGCTCGGTGTCCATCAAAAGATGAATGGATAAAGAAGATGTGGTTTATGTATACAATGGAATATTCCTCAGCCATTAGAAATGACAAATACCTACCATTTGCTTCAACGTGGATGGAACTGGAGGGTATTATGCTGAGTGAAATAAGTCAATCAGAGAAGGACAAACATTGTATTCTCATTCATTTGGGGAATATAAAAAAATAGTAAAAGGGAATAAAGGGGAAAGGAGAAAAAATAAGTGGGAAATATCAGAAAGGGAGACAGAACATGAAGACTCCTAACTCTGGGAAACGAACTAGGGGTGGTGGAAGGGGAGGTGGGCAGGGGGTGGGGGTGACTGGGTGACGGGCACTGAGGTGGGCACTTGACGGGATGAGCACTGGGTGTTATTCTATATGTTGACAAATTGAACACCAATAAAAAATAAATTTATTAAAAAAATTAACCTTAAAAACAAAGAGTTAATAAAATAAGAAAATAGTTGAAATGAGAATTTTAAAAAATTGGAACATTTTAATCTGAAGGATAAACTAATCATGGGGGCAGGGAAATCTTCGTGTTCTCTATATTATTTTCCCCTGGCTCTGGAGTTTTCCAGTTCTGTTTTTTCAGTAAACTTGCTGTTTCCCTGCTCTTCCAGCTGGTCTTCTCCGGGAGGGACCTACTGCGCTGATTCTCAGGGGTCTGTGCCTGGGCTGAGTTGCATCACCCCTTGCTAGGGGGCTGGTTCAGTGTTGGGCTTAGTGTAAGATGTTTGCTCTGTGAGGCTTTTGTTCCCTGGAGTCTTTCCATGCCTCTTTTGAGGGTGTAAATAAAAATGGATCTTAGCCCCAAAGCTGAGAGATGGAGGTATGTGCCAAACTCTGCAGACTGCTGTGGGGTATGCCCCACTCATGCCATCCCTGGGGGCAGACAGAGAGACACTGATTTGTGCAATCTGTAGGGTTCCAGGAGGGAAAACCTTTGCCAGTCATTCGCATATGTGCTCTACCCTTCCCAGAGGAAGTGGAGGGTCACCCTGCTTCTGTCTGTTGCAGGGCCACGGTACAGCGTTCCTCTGGTAAAGTGCACCCCTGTACTGCCTCTTCCAGAAGAAGGTGGAGGGTTGCTGGTTCTAGTCCTTTGCAGGGACTCAAGAGCTGGAGAGAATGGTCAGAGAATGGTCACCAGATCTGGCAGCGGTTCATGCTTATGGCAAAACAAGCCGAGCCTTCTCCCAGGCTCATTGACCTAAGGCGGTTTCCCTGCTCCAGTGCCTGGGAAACGTGCCAGCTCAGGCCCCCCTGTTCTTTCTGTGCCCCTGGGAATACTGAAAGCCCTACCGTCCCACCTGTGATTCTGCCCCACTTCACCACTGAGCACCTTTCAGGCTTGCACCGGAGCATAGTGTATGGTTCCTGATTTTCAGCTCCAGGACTCTACCACTTTCCTGCAGCCAATTAACAAAGGCTCCTTCCCCCACCCCCCTGCCGTTTATCTTCTGATATAGCTTCTCTGTTTTTCTGCTCCATGAAAAATAGTCACTTTTCTATTTATAGAGTTCCAGCCATTTTTTCCTTATATCTTTCGTTGAATTCATAGGCATTCAGGATGGTTTGATAGTTATCTAGCTAAATTAAGGGAACCAGACGAAATGAGGAGCCCTACTCTTCTGCCATCTTGCCTCCTCCTCTTTGTCTGGCTTTAATTAAACATTTTATGTCATTTTATTCTTAACATACCAATTAAATATCTTTTTATAATGTTTAATTGTATCCTTGGCGTATACATTTTCAAATAATGTAAGTCTATTTTTACACAGCCCTATACCACTGCATATGTGGTTATGTGGTGCAGGTACCTTTGAATAGAGTAGTCCCAATTCTTTTCCATTGTCCCTGATGACATTGCTGTCACATAGGTCATTTATCTGTATGCTATAGTCACACACTGTGAGGTTGCTACTATTGACTTACACACTTATCTTTTAGATAAATCACAAATAAAAAAAAACACAGATATTACTTGCATTTATTTGTTCTCTGGTGCTTTTCGTTTCTTTATGTAGGTCCAAGTTTCCAACCTATATCATTTTCTACCTCCCTGAAGAACTTTTTAATATTGACTGCAGGACAAGTTGGCTGTCAGTAAAATCCCCAGCTTTTGTCTGAAAGTGTCTTTATTTCTCATTTGCTTAGATAGGGTAATAGAATTATACTGATTATAGAATTATACTCTTCTGTTTCTTTTAACACTTTAAATATTGCACTCTATTACTTTCACTGTTTATGATGAGAAGTCCATTGTAATTTTAATGCTTGTTCTTCCATAAATAGTGTTTCTTTTCTTCTAGATTCTTTCAAGGCTTTCTTTTTGGGAATGTGTTATTCCTTGGTGTGTGTGTTCATGCACACAACATATATTTATCCAGGTTGATGTTGTCTGTGCTCCCCTTGCTGTACGTTGGTGTCTGTCAATAATAGTAGAAAGTTCTCCACTATTATTAATATAAATATTCTAATATTTCATTTTTTTCTACTGGTATTCCAGTTATTTGTTGGTTAAAATTCTTGTTCTTGTACCATAGTTTTTCAATGGTTTATTCTGTTTTTAATTTTTTTTCTCTTTACTTCTCACTGTGAGAAGTTTTTGCTGGTCTATCTGCAACTTCACTGATTCTTTCTTAGCTATTGTGAATCTACTTATGAGCCCTAGAGAAGAATGCTTTATTTGCTTTATTGTTTTGTTTTGTTTTGTTTTGTTTTGTTTTGTTTTAATTTAGGGAGGGAGATATGGTGGGAGGAGAGGAGGAGTAAAGGGAGAGAGGGAGGGAAAGACCAACAACACACCCTTCCAAATAGTCTTCTTTCTTAGTCTGATCTTGACCTTGGAAAAGTTCTTTGGAATGTAAAGTTTGGTCTCCATTTCTTATTGCACTTTATGGGAGAATTGCATATAATCTGAGTTCTGCACCCCAAAAGAGAACCATGGAACATACTTTCCACAGCATGGAACCTAATGCAGGGCTTGATCTCCCAGCCCTGAGATCATGACTTGAGCTGAAATAAAGAAATAAGTACTACCTGAAATATTAGACTTGATCAAATTTAACTAACTGAACCACTCAGGTGCCCCTATTGTCTTTATTTCCAACATTTCTTTACTATATCTTAGTTCCATCTCTCTGCTTATATTATCACTGCATTCTTTCATTTTATCTAATTTTTTGTTGTTTCAAGTTTTCATTTAAATTCTAGTTGCTTAACTTATAGTGTAATATTGGTTTCAGGAATAGAAATTAGTGACTCATCACTTACATATATAACCAGTGCTCATCAAAACAAGTGCCTTCCTTAATCTCATCACCTATTTTTCTATTAGACTCTTTAAGATATTAATCATTGTTATTTTAAATTTCCTGTCTGATAATTCACACATATGTCATATCTTGGGCTGTTTTCATAATTACTGTTTCTTTAGGTTGCATTTATTCTTGCCTTTTATCATGTTTGCACTTTTTTTTTTGAAAGCTGGAAATACTATCTGAGAAATAGGGTAACAGGAAATGAGGTAAAAAGTCTTTTAGTATGAGGATTTAAGTTAATCTGGATAGGAATTGAGCTATTTTTAGTGTTTGTTGTAGATTCATTTACCAGAGGCTTCAAATTCTTTTGTTTTTATGTCGTATCTTGATTTGGGGGATATATACATATCTGTCCTCGTAGAGAGTCTGTATTATACACATTTGTATTACAGAGAGTCTGTATTCACCTCTTTCATCTAAATTCACTAAAATTATATTATAATGGAACCCTATTTGTGTGTTAATAAAGTGGCAGGAAAAGAGAGAGTTCTATCATCTGAGTGAGAATCAATGTTTGAGTGGGTCTGCATTTTAGTACTGAGACTTTCATAAGCATTTCTCCAATGATATAATTTGTCCTGTCTCCTACTTTTTTCCCTGTCTGAAAAGCTCCCATTCTATTTCCTGGAAGCCTTGTCTCCTGTTGACTGTCAGATTTTTACTCTTTTTGGGAGTCCATACTGGAGAGAGCCAACCAAACTGGAATCATCTCCTTTCCCCACAGGAACAAGGGTTTATAATTGTGCTGTCAAAATACTTTTCCCTGGAGAACTGTCTTTTGCTCTGCTGTGGTTCATAAATTCTCCCTCTCTTCTTGTCAGAGCCAAGAGGGGATATTTCTTGGATCCTCACAGTGAGGACTCAAAATTTCTGGAGTTCCTAGAAGAACACCTACTGAAGCACAGATCCCCTGAGGATGTGGCCCCATAAGCTCCTCACTCTTACGTTAGGGACTAACTAACTACTCAGCCTCCAGCTACTGATGTCAATAAGAACTCTTTTCATATTCTCTCAGGAACTTCCCTTACTTCCACTTTGCTTATCTGCTGATGCTTATAAACATTACAAAATATCCTATTATATATATATATATATATATATATATATATATATATATATATATGAAAAATTCTTACCCACATACACCCTTCCAAAGAGTCTTCTTTCTTAGTCTGATCTTGACCTTGGAAAAGTTCTTTGGAATGTAAAGTTTGGTCTCCATTTCTTATTTCACTTTATAGGAGAATTGCATATTATCTGAGTTCTGCACCCCAAAAGAGAACCATGGAACATACTTTGCATGCAAGAATTTTTCTACATAGAGTACTGATTCTCAAACTGACAGCACTTCAGAGTGAATGATACCATTAAGTAAAAAGGGACAAAAGCAATTTTTCTTATTAAACTTTTCAGGTGATTAAAATGTGCAAAGGATTTACAAAACTGATATATGAAATATTAGGCTTGATCAAATTTAACAATTTTGGGTCTAAAAAGACACCAATAATATGAAAAGGCAAACCACAGAGTAGGAAAAATACTTGCAAATCATATATCTGATAATAGCTTGCACCTAGAATATATAGAGAAACATTATAATTCAAAAATACCTTTATTTTTTAATTATTTTTAAAGATTTTATTTATTTATTTATTTATTTATTTATTTATTTATTTATTTATTCATGAGAAACACAAAGAGAGAGATAGAGACACAGGCAGAGGGAGAAGCAGGCTCTTTGTGGGAGCCTGATACAGACTCAATCCCAGGTCTCTGGGGTCATGACCTAAGTGAAAGGCAGATGCTCAACCACTGAGCCACCAAGGTGCCTCTATAATTCCAAACTAAAAAGAGAAATAGTAACCCAAGTAAAAAGTGAACAAAAAATTTGAATGAACATTTGACCAAAGAAGATATAAGAAAAAAAAAAAAAGAAGATATAAGAGTGGTCAATAAGCATATGAAAAGATATTCAGCTTCATCTGTCATTAGAGAAATGCATTTTAAAACCAAATGAGATAACACCTCATAGTTACTTGAATGACTACAATAAAAAGCATATATAATAAAGTGTGGTCAGGGATGGAGAGAAATGAATCCTTATATATTGTTGATTGGGATACAAAACGGCTCAGCTTCTTTGGAACATAGCTTGGCATTTTCTAAAAATCTTAAATATGAATTTACTCCCAGTAAGAGAAACGAAAACATATCCACACAAATACTTACAAGTGAATGTTTAAACAACAATGTGGAAATAGTCTGAATATCCATCAACTAGAGAATGGATAAACATAGGTGGTATATCCATACAATGGAAGACTACTGAGCAATAAAAAGGAAAATACTGATGCTTGTAACAACCTGGATGATGAACCTCAAAAATATTAAGTGGAAAAATATTAAGTTAGATGTAAAAGATCACATATAAAGTAATTTCATTCATATGAAATGTCCAGGAAAGACAAATCTACTGAAATAGAAAGTGATTAGAGATTACTGGGCCATGAGTGGGAAAGGGAGTTGACTGAAAATGATCATCCCAGGATGATAAAAATGTTCTAAAATTAGATTGCAATGATCTCTGAACTCTGAATTTACTAAAAATCATTGTATACTTAAATTGGAAAATTTATTTGGTGTGTAATTATATATCAAGCACGCTGTTAACAATACTGATACGGAATGTGAGAAGAGACAAATACTAAAAATTCACATCCAGTAGTGATCTGCATATCTTGTAGAAAGATAGTTGTATATCATAGAATCACTATACTGGGGTTTCATATATTAAAATATCAACATATACAACAAAAGATACATCGCCACTGTCTTTTCAAAATTGAATATGAAATGCAGTAAAAATTAACAACTTGGGTTCCCCTATGTATGGCAAGTTCGTTTTTTTTTTTAATAATAAATTTATTTTTTATTGGTGTTCAATTTGCCAACATACAGAATAACACCCAGTGCTCATCCCATCAAATGCCCCCCTCAGTGCCCGCCACCCAGTCACCCCCACCCCCCGCCCACCTCCCCTTCCACCACCCCTAGTTCGTTTCCCAGAATTAGGAGTCTTTCATGTTCTGTCTCCCTTTCTGATATTTCCCACACATTTCTTCTCCCTTCCCCTCTATTCCCTTTCACTATTATTTATATTCCCCAAATGAATGAGACCATATAATATTTGTCCTTCTCCGACTGACTTATTTCACTCAGCATAATACCCTGCAGTTACATCCACGTTGAAGCAAATGGTGGGCATTTGTCGTTTCTAATGGCTGAGGAATATTCCACTGTATACATAGACCACATCTTCTTTATCCATCATCTTTCGATGGACACTGAGGCTCCTTCCACAGTTTGGCTATTGTGGACATTGCTGCTAGAAACATCGGGGTGCAGGTGTCCCGGCGTTTCATTGCATCTGCATCTTTGGGGTAAATCCCCAGCAGTGAAATTTTTAACCCTTTGAGGAACTATGTGGAGGTTCCTCAAAGGGTTAAAAATAGATCTGCCCTAGACCCAGCAATTGCACTGCTGGGCAAGTTCTTAATACAAGTATAGTTTGAAGTTACATAGATCTATTGAACATGTCTAATGTGTGATTTCTCGGTGATTTGAGTTCTTTACATACAAATTGAGGATACCAATGTTCTCTCCACTGTATCAGTTATAGCATGAATATAAAATTGAAATAAAAAGCACCTAACACAGGCCCTGTAATTTATAAGAAAATATTCCTTATAACATGTAACTGAATAACCAAGTTCCTAGCAGGTTGTATTGGTTTCTTTAAGCTGCCATAAAAATTACCACAAACTGGATAGCTTAAAACAAGATAAATGTTCTCACACCTATGGAATATAGAAGCCAAAATCAAGAGGTAAATTAGGACATATTCTCTCTGAGGATTCTAGGGAAGGATTCTTCCTTTCTAGCTTCTGGGAGTTGTTAGCCACCATGGCATTCTTTTGTTTACAGTCATGTCACTCCATCTCTGCCTTTGTTGTTACATAGTTTTCCTTCTGTTATGTCCAAATTTCTTTCTTATTACAAAGATATTAGTCATTATGTTAGTACCCACTTTAGTCATATAGGCCCTCATCTTATCTTGATTACATCTGCAAAGATCTGATTTTCAAATTAAGTCACATTCACAGGTGCTGAAGGTTAGAACTAGAATATAGTATGGGAGAGTGGGGGAGTAGATACAATTCAAACCACCAAAAGAGATATAAAAAACAAATTATGTAAAACCTTTCTTGCAAAAAAAAAAAAAAAAACTAGTACTAAGACTGGCCTAAACAGATGGTTTTATCATGATTAAAATAATTTCCCATAGGACTTCTTTGAAGTGAACTCTTTTATTAAGTTTTAAAATGCATTTGAGTCATTAAGATTTAATTTAAACCCATGTATATGTATGTTTCCTAAGGACTCAATTTTTTGGTGCCCCATCAGAGGTTACAAAAGTCTATTTATATAAAACATAATAATGTTTCCAGTATAATATTTAAATTATTTACATTTATGTAATATCATTTTCCTGAAACCATTTGAGAAACAGGATTTTAAAACAGTTATATATTAGCACAATGAAATGGAAGAGGATTCAAAAATGTTAATTTGCATATGCCTTTAAGGCATATGTTAGTGTTAGATGGCAAAAAGATTGATTACAGATACATGTGTAAGAGACAGTGTAATTATTTTCGCAGTCAGGAATTAATCTTTCATGTTTAGTTTTTCAAAGTTCAGTGAAACTTCTATTGGGTCCCTAACATAACTTAGCTTACAACTGACTAATGAAAATTAGAATCATGGGAAAATTCCATTCCAGCTAATTGGAGAAATAATATATTGTTAATGTGATTTCTTTTTTGAGAGATTTGGCATTTTTACACACTTTCAAGATCCACTCGTGGAGATAAGCAAGTTTGTAAATAAACTAAGTTTAGCAGCTGGAAAATAATTGCTCTAGTACATTACAAATAGAAAGTTACAGAAGAAGTTTAGAAACATGATAATGTTAAAATAATCCCTCATTGAGACATATAGCGAGCAGGATATGCAGTGAAAATATATCGATGTTAACCTATGTTCTTTTTTGAAAAAGTCAATTCAAATATATTAATTTTGAGTCCTCAAATGAAGAATGCTTAAAGCTCTTTTAAACTATTTATTTCATAGCTGCTTTGGGTCATCAAAGTCACAATCGGTGAAAGAGCTGACAATTCAGGAAGAGTTTAAACTTGCCTCACATTGTCAATTACAATGTATACCTCAATTTTTAAGTGGATGCTTTAATTTTGATACAAACATTTATCTCATAACTATTGTGATTCTGGATAATGCTCTCCTCAAATTTGATGTTATATGTTCCAAAATAAATTGATAAGTTTTGTAATAAAATGCCTTAAGGGCAAACAGTTAACAAATTACCAGTGGCCTAGAATTACAATTTAACAAATTTGCTCACCATAAAGGTAGCTAGACACCTGCACATGCTGGTGTGGGTCCCTGACACTACACATCTGAGTTCATAGTTGTTAAAGGTGATAAACTTCTTCAAAAAGGACAGCTGCATTTTGCCAGATACAGAGAGCTTTCAGTGGTGGTTTCAACGGGTTATTCTAAAATAGTCCCGTTTTCATGTGTCTCTTAGATGTAATCCAGAACTGTTATTGAATCAGTAATTTTTCTAGCAGAATTTATGGTCTAAGTCACAATCATTGGCTTATAGTCCAAGGACATTAGATCTTGGTGTATTCTTATGTATCAATCTATTTCGGGTAATGCCATACAGTTTCTTGAAGACCTCCTGGAACCCTACATATGTCCTTCCATGTAAAATGATTTTTGCTTTATTTTTTGCTAAATGTATTTTAAAAATAATTGTGATCATATTAGTTGTTTTAAATTCAAGAAACCCTATTTGCTCTATTAAATACAACATTAGTAAAAGAAATTTGGAACATAATAGAATACAGAAACAACGTGTCACACATGGTCAGTTGATTCATAGTAAGTGTGATAGTGGAAACAACCTTTTCAATAAATATTACTGGATATTCTGGATTTTCATATGGAGAAATACAAATAAGCCTGATCCTCCTATCTCATATTGTATTGATTCAGTCACTATTTGGGGACTGTTTCAGCTGAACATATGCACGTCTTTGAATCAGTACTTTCATTCCTAGACATATAGCAAGCAGAATTACATGTACATATGCAGTGAAAATATATCAGAATGTTGATAGATTCATTATTTCTAATCTCATAATGAAAACAAAGAAATGTATGGCATATGCTGTAGCAGGAACATCTGAGCATGTTATTCAAGTCAGGAGACTGTAAACATGACAACTGGAAGAAGTTAAGCGGTCATGAGAGCTAAGTCTACAAACTAAAGATGGATGTGGTTAAGTCATTCCATAGACATTAGATTCACGTTGGCATAAATCCAACTAAATATACTGAAATGTGCACACAAATTGTAGAGATAAATGGTCTTCATCTCATGTTAGGCCGGCACATGTTTTAATTTAAAAATAATCATAAAATCTGAATTTTTAATTAAGGCTATTTGACGTACTCAGGATTTATCAACAAGATTAAATATTTGATTTAAATATGATTAAAATCATATTTTAAATCTAGAAGATACCTTAAAGCACATACAGAGTAAGTCTTATTTTGTAAATCATATTTTCCCAAGGTTATTTGGCCACAGATTATGCTCCCTCTGCTCTGCTCCTCCTACCCTGATCTCTACCCTTTACCAGAGAAGTGCTGAGGATGAATTCTTGTAGTTTTTGATTAATTGGGGTAGAGGTGCAATGGTAGGACACTTCTAACCAGTACCCTGAAATTTTACCACCCCACTTCAAGGAGAATAGACTGGGATAGGGTGGTCAAAAAAACATAGGGAAACAATAATTTGCTTCTATATGTACCAAGTAAAAATTTAAATCTACAAGTAAATTTTCTCTCTGGAGATTATAAGCCCCTAGAAGAGTGCCTACTTAAGGATTCCAGTTTTAAATCTTATATTTGTTATTACTTCCTTTAGAGATGACTTCTCTTTAGTTTGCCATGGTTATGCAACTAAGGATTGGATTTTAGAGTGCTTTGCTATATTTATATAAAGCAGGGAGCTTTCATGGGAGATTTCTTTCATGGGAGGAATATGTGAATATGCTTTGTAAAATTAAAAGTACCGAACAAATGCATGCATCCATTACTCCACTATCAATTCAGCAAATTATTACTGAGTACTTATCCTCTAGTTAGGCTCTAGCTAGAGGAAATAAAATTATTCCTGTCCCCAAGAAACTCAAACATGGAAGAGGATATTTGAGTAAAAATAGTGTTCATTTTGAAATATCATTAAATACAGTGAAATAAATGCAACAGAGAAACGATTTTAAAAGCCAAGAAAGAATAACTGCATAGAAGGAGAGAAAAGTGGGTCAAGGGACATTAATAGAAAATCTTATTTTTTACCCCTTTCCTCTTTCTTGTGATCTTAACTTAGGAAAAAGTTTAAAAAGAGAATAAGAAGATGTATTTCATTTAGGCACTACAAATTTTTATCAATATATAAAGGTACAAAAGAACATACTCATTCACGGAACCACTATTTTTTGTTATTTTTAGGTTTATACAAGAAAAATATGAAAAGTATTAAAGTATATCAGCATTAAGTATGTAAAGAAGAAAGCTGAGAGGGAAATGGGGAAGAAGGAAGGTTCTAATGAAAAGTTTCACTTAATTTCATAAAGATACTTATATTTGATGATTATATTGAATCTGATGTTTTTTTCTTAGAGATGATAAATATTGGTAGGATTAAGATAAATTCCCACTTGGGTATGCAAATATTTTTCTAAAAAAATAAAGTTTGTAGAATATAATGTATTCCCACCAGCCTTCATTTATTTTTATTTTATTGTGATAACACAACATGATATCTACCCTCTTAACAGATTTCTAAATGTAAGTAGAGTATTGTTGACTTTTGGACGATATTGTTCAGATTCCTAGAACATATAAATTTTGCATAATTAAAACTTTATACCTTATGATCACAATTTCCCATTTCATTCTGCTTCCATATCTGGCACCACTATGCCATTCTCTGTTTTTATGAGCTTGGCTATTTGAGATAGCTCACATAAGTCAAACCATTCAGTATTTGTCCTTCTCTGACCAGCTTAGTTCATTTAGCATAATGACCTCAAGGTTCATCTATATTGTTACATATTACATGATTTCTTTTCTTTGAAGGCTGAATAATGCACCATTGTACGCATATACAGTTTTTTTTTTTTATTATAGTTGACACACAGTGTTACATTAGATTCAGGTGTACATCATAGTGATAGACCAACTCAACATCATGTTATGGTCACAAGTTCAGCTACCATCTGTGACCATACAATCGTATTACAATACCATTGACTATATTCCCTATACTGTGCCTTTTATTCCTTTTATTCCTGAGTCTTATTCCACAATTTGAAGCTCCTATTGCCTTTCACCAATTTTGCCCATCCCAACATATCCCTTTCCTTTAGGAATTATCAGTTTTTTTCTCTGTGTTTATAGGTCTAATTGTGTGTGTGTGTGTGTGTGTGTTTTAAAGATTTTATTTATTTATTCATGATAGTCACAGAGATTGAGAGAGAGAGAGGCAGAGACACAGGCAGAGGGAGAAGCAGGCTCCATATAGGGAGCCTGACGTGGGATTTGATCCTGGGTCTCCAAGATTGCGCCCTGGGCCAAAGGCAGGCGCTAAACCGCTGTGCCACCCAGGGATCCCTAATTGTGTTTTTTTATTTGTTTTGTTTTTACATTCCACATAAAAGTGAAATCGTATGGTATTTGTCTGTGTCTGACTTATTTCAGTTAATCTAATACCCTCTATATCCATTCATGTTGTCACAATGGCAAAATCTTATCTTTTTTAATGGCCGAGTAATATTCTATTGTATTTATACATGCCATTTCTGCTTTATCCATTCATTTATAAATGGACACTTGGTTTGCTTTCATATTTTGGATATTGTAAATAATGCTGCAATAAACATAGGGGTGCATATATCTTTTTCAAGTGACGTTTTCATTTTCTTTGGGTAAATATCCAATAGTGAAATCATTAGATGATATGTTTTTTTTTTTTTTCTGTTTTTATTTTTCTGAGGAAACTCTACTCTTTTCCACAGTGGCTGCACTGATTTACACTCCTACCAACAGTACACAAGCATTCCTTTTTCTCTGCATCCTCATCAACTCTTGTTATTTTGTTTATTTAAATTTCTATTCTAGCCATTCTCAGAGGTTGTATGGTAATATCTCATTGTGGATTGATTTGCATTTTTTGGTGATTAGTGATTTTGAGTATCTTTTCATGTGTCTGTTAGTCATCTCGGTGTCTTCTTTGGAAAAATATTGAGGTCCTCTGTCTATTTTTACTTGGGTTGCTTTATTTTGTTTGGTGTCGAGTTGTATATGATTTTTAAAATATTTTGGATATTACTTGTTTATCTCATATATCATTTGCAATATATTTTCCCATTCAGTAGTTTGCCTTTTTTGTTTTGTTGGTTTCCTTTTCTGTGCAAATGCCCTTTATTTTGGTGTAGTCCTAATTATTTTTGCTTTTGTTTCCCTTGCCTCAAGAGACATGTCTAGAATAATACAGCTGTGACTGATACCAGAGAAACTACTGCCTATGCTCTCTTGTAGGAATTTTACAATTTCACCTCTCACATTTAAGGCATTATCTCATTTTGAGTTCATTTTTGCATAAGGTGTAAGAAGGTGGTCCAGTTTCATTCTTTTGCATGTAGCTGTCCAGTTTTCCTATACCATTTATTAAAGAGATTATTTCCAATTGTATATTCTTGCCTCTTTGGTCATAAATTAATTGCCCATATAAGCATGGTTTAATTCTGGGCCTTATTTTTTGTTCCCTTGGTCTATGTGGTTATTTCTCCCTTAGAACTGTTTTTGCTATGTTCCAAAGATTTTAGACCATTGTGTTTTCATTTTCAGTTATTTCCATGTATTATTTTTTAATTTCTTCTTTGATATCTTCATTGACACATTGGTTGTTAAATATCATGTTGTTTAGCCTCGACGTGTTTGTATATTTTACAGATTCTGTGTGTATGTGTGTGTGATTGATTTCTAATTTCATACCATTGTGATCAGAATACATGTAAGATATGATTTTAATCTTCTTAAATTCATTGAGACTTGTGGCCTTCAGGTGATCTATCCTGGAGAATGTTCTATGTGCACTTAAAAAGAATGTTTACTGTGTTGTTTGGAATGGAATGTTCATGTACATCTGTTATATCCATCTGGTCTTATGTATCATTCAAGGACACCAAATTCCAAGTGTGTTCTGGATTGTATATCCATTGATGTAAGTGGGGCGTTAAAGTCCTTTACTTTTATTGTATTACCACCAATTCCTTTAGGTATTTGGTGCCCCAATGATGAGTGCATAGATATTTACAATTGTTATTTTTTTCTGTGTTTATCATTATTTAATGCCCTTCTTTGTCTCATGTTAGTCTTTGTTTTAAAATCTATTTTGTTTGATGTGTTTGAGCTCAGTCAGTTAAGTGTCTGATTCTTCATTCTGGCTCAGTTCACGATCTCAGGGTCAGTCCTGAGATTGAGCCATGCACTGGGCTCTGAGATCAGCAGGGAATCTGCTTGAGATTTATATCCCTTTCTCTATGCTTCTACCCCAGCTTCTGTCACACATGTACTCTCTCTCAAGTAAATAAATAGTTAATGCCTACTCTGTTAAATATTGCCACCCTGGCTCTTTTTTCATTTTAAGTCCTTCACTTTTGGTCTGTATTTGTTTTTAGGTCTGAAGTGATTTTCTTATTTGCAGTATAAAGATTTATTTATTTTTTCCTTTTTATCTGTCACCTTATGTCGTTTGGTTGGGGCATCTAGACCATTTATATTTTAATACTTATAGATAAGTTGGCGCTTATTGCTATTTTGTTAGTTGTTTTCTAGTTGTTATGTAGTTCTCTGTTCCTTTTTCTCTTACTCTCTTTCTTTGTGACTGATGAATTTTGTATTATTTGACTTTCTTTTTATTTTGTGTACTTCTATTATAGTTTTTGGGTTTATGGTTAACATGAAGTTCACATATATATTATCCTAAGTACATACAGTCTACATTAAGTTGATGGTCATTTAAATTTGAACACAGTCTTTAAAAACTTTTTTTTACCCCCTTCCATATTTTATGTATCTGTGTAATATTTTACATATTTTTATTCATAATATTTTTTATATCAAATTATTGCCTTTCCTATTTCTGTTAAAGAAGTCCCTTTAACATTTCTTATAAGGCTAGTTTAATGGTGATGACTTTTGTCTTTTGGTTAACTTTTGTTTGTCTGGGAATCTATCTTTCCTTTCATTCTGAATGATAACATTGGTGGGTGTAATATTCTTGGTTGTAAGTTTGGTTTTTTTGTTCCTTTCAGCACTTTGAATATATTGGTATATCCCTTTTGGCCTGTAAAGTTTCTGCTGAAAATTCAGCTGATATCTTTAAAGGGTTTTCTTTATATGTAATCTTATGGTTCCCTCTTGCTGTTTGAAAATCCGTTTTATATTTAAAGTTTGACATTTGGTCATGGTGTGAACCTCCTTGGGCTCGTCTTGTTTGGAATTCTCTTGCTTCCTAAACTGAGAAGTCTATTTCCTTCACTAGGTTGTGGAAGTGTTCAACTTTTATTTCTTTAAGTTTTCTGCCCCTTTCTCTCTTCTCTTTCTGGTACCCCTAAAATACTAACATTCTTTCAGTTGTTGCTGCCCAAGAGATCTCTTAACCCATCCTTATGTTTTATTTTTGTTCTTTTTGCTATTCACTTTGAGTGCTTTTCATTATGCTGCCATCAGATCACTGATACATTCTGCATCCAGTAACCTACTGTTAGTTCCCTCTTGAGTATTTTTTATTTCATTTATTATATCCTTCAGCTATGGTTCTTTTTAAATATATCTACTTCTTTTTGAAGTCTCATTGAGTTCTTCCACCCTCTCCCCAGTTGAGTGAGCATCTTTACTTTTTTTTTTCAGATTTTATTTATTTATTTATTTGAGAGAGAGCGAAAGAGAGAGAGAGAGACAGAGAGAGAGCAAGCAGAGGTAAGGGTAGCAGGAGAGAGACAAGCAGACTCCCTGCTCCACGAGAAGCGCAATGCAAGGCTCAGTCCTAGGGTCCTGAGATCATGACGAGCTGAAGTCAGATGCTTAACCAACTGAGCCACCCAGCACCCTCTTTACAATTATTATCTTAAACTATTCATCAGACATATTGCTTTCTTTGTTTCATTTAGTTTTCTGAAGTTTTGTCTTGTTCTTTCTTTTGGAGCATATTTTTCTCAGATCATTTTTGTGATCATTTTCTCTGAGCTCTCAATTCCATTCCACTAGTTATATGTTTGTATTTTTGTCCTTTTTCAAGATTGTTTTGACTATTCAGAATACTTTGAGGTTCTATCTGAATTCTAGGGAGGTTTCTTTCTAATTCGGCAAAAAAAAATGACGTTGGAATTTTAATAAAAATAATACTGAATCTATAGATCATTTTGGGTAATATGTATATTTTAACAATATTGTCTTCTAAGGAAAAGTAACATACACAATATAAAATACCTATCATTTAATTCTCATAAAAGTTCAAGAAGTATTAAAAGTTCATGAAGCTGGGTAAGTCTACAAAAGATAAAACTTGCAATCATAAAATTGAAATATCATATCTAAGGTAACAAAGCTAGTATGTGATCAAAGCGAAATAAAATTTCAAGCATTTTATCTCAAAATTCTACTTTTTCCTCACAATGCCAAATTTCAAAAGTTACTGTCTGGAATCAGAGGAAAGTCCACAAAATGAATATAATTGTTGTAAATCTTTATCTACAAGAAAGAGAGAGTGAATTTTACATATAAAAATGGGACAACCTACTTAGCTTACTGGGCATTCTGAAACCTCTTCTGTTTGTGTATGATAAGTGATAAACAATCTAGCCCAATGGAAGAGCAAAGAAGGATCTTTGTAGAAATGTCACATAGCCAGCATACTCATCATGTTAATTAAGCACTTGTTCTAAAAACTTAGTTTGCTCTCTTCTACACCAGAAGAAAAGTTCCAGGACCATGCAGAGAATTTCTACTGCAATAATCAATTTGTGTCTCTCTGTCCCAGGGAAGCAATTCCTATGTGGCGACTTGATAAGTAAAAGATAAGAATATAAGACAGCACATTCAGAGCCACACCTCACCAACAGTCATATTGGAGGAACTGATTAAAAACTTCAATTAAAAAAAATCACTTAAGAAGTTATAAACACACAAATACTAAAAGCCTTTCTGCATCTAATTTAAAAGTCATCTTTCCAAATAAACTGAAGGAGAGCAGTCAATGTTGGATCTCAAAGTTGAGGTGAAGGACATATTTCATAAAGCAGTAAAAAATAGTTTGAAATTATGAGAGCATATGTGAGACTTGAATAAAGTTAGGAAATTAATAGTGAAATAGCAGAAGTTCAAGAAAGAGAAGAAATAATTGATCAAATAATAGAAATAAGTGGTCTGGAGATGAAAAAATAAAATGCCCCAATTTTCCAAATGAAATGTTCACTAATTTCCAGGCTGGATTGATGATGGCAAAATAATAATAATAATAACAGTAACAATAATAACAATAATAATATTTAAAAGATTATACTTTTGTAGAATATAACAGACACTGCTGTAAATATTTTCCATATATTAATTTATCTAACACTTGCAGTAACCTCTAAGTTAGATATTATTTTAAGGTTGAGGTATCTATGGCACTGATATATCAAGTAACTCAATCAAGTGTCAGTGTCAGAGGCTATGTTCTTAACATTATACTGTCCTTTAAAAAAAAAATTGTATACTGACTTTTGAAGGACAACTATCCAAATCTGTGAACATATCAGAAATCCAAGGTTAAAGAGAATGTCTTTCAAACACTGAGGCAGGAAGAACCTCAAAAGGGAAAAACAGGTGGACATCATACTCTTAAGTATAACCCTATAAGCTAGAAGGTAGTAAAGAATATATTATCCACTTCATATATATTTTAAAAGTGTTTATTGAGGTTACACAAGAATTAAGAGTGTTTTGATAATCTGAGGCAAGTGGTCAAGAAAAGTCCAATAAACTAAATTGAAGTTGCACAAATGAAATAAGTAAGCAAAGATAAAAAGAAAAGTAAATACTCATGAATGGTACAATTTGCTACATATGTACTTAAATTTACACTTAAATATATAAAGATTAAGTGTTAAGTATCTTAAGATGCAAGGGACGAATTCCACAAAACCTTTACATAAGTCTTGAGAAATACTGTTAAAGCATTCTTAAGATTTCAGAGGGTAGGAAAAAGAGACTGGGAAGGTGAAAGGATGGATGGACGATAAGTCCTTTCTTGTGAAACACACATGTTTGGAGTGGGAAAAAATGATTCATGCTGTTTTTCAAATAACAAAAAAAATAATTGTGAACCAGAAAAAGTCTAAAGATGGATTTGAAATTTACCATTTAATTTCCTTTTTAACAATACATGATGATATCCAAGAAACTAAAAGAAAAGGTATGAAGGGTATGTATATTTATGTTTTCTGGCATTGTGATGGTAGAGGGAAAGTAGTACCCTAATCAAATACCAGAAATATTAGATGGTAAAGTAGATTGTAGTAAAGTATCCAGACTGATACTGGATTTAGTAGAATAGAGAATCTGCAAATAGATCTTCATATATTTGAGAATTTAGTATTTACTAGTTAGAGTCAAAAGGATGGATTATTTAATAGGACTGTTAATTCAACTAGCTATTTATTTGTAAATACCATATAACAAAATGCCAAAATTAATTCTGAATGGATTTAATATTTGAAATACACAAAGTATTTTAAAATAGCAGAATTAAGCACTGAGTTTCAGAGACAAAAATAGAGGTGATGCCAACTAAGAGGACCCCATGTCTTTTCACTCAGCTTAGGAATGGATGTAACTGACAGTGACTCACAGGTTTAGTGATTCCACTTTATAGCATAAGCTGCTAAAAACGTATCTTTAATTACTTGTCTGAAGGTGGGAAATTGGGAATTGAACAGGAGATCAATGAACGAGTATTCTGTTTTGCTGTCTTCCTCTCCAGGGATGTTAGAAAAGCAAAAAACAAGAAGTTATTTTTATTGAGTTGTTTACTCTTGAGAGAACTGCTCAAGAGAAGAAGAGTTTGATTTTTGTGGTTAGTTTTATCTTGTTCTGAAGACAAAATGTAGGAACCCTAGGAAATAAAATATTTTTTAATGTCCAAGTCTTTCTGAAAAGTATAACGTTTACTTTAGTTTTTTTTCCTCCAAATGTATATGCTTAAATGAGCATTCCCACCCTACACCCACAATCAAATACCAGAAAAGTCATTTAAAAATCCATGAATCTCATTTATGTTTTAAGCATATTTGTATAATTTATATATGTGTGTATATAATGTATAATTATGTATGTGATTTTCCTGTTTGAGAAATGGATTTAAAAATAGAAATGCACAAGGGTGCCTGGGTGGCTCAGTTGGTTAAGTGTCTGCCTTCTGCTCAGGTCATGACCTGGGGTCCTGGGATTAAGCCCCATGTTGGACTCCCTGCTTGGCGGAGAGCCTGCTTCTCCCTCTCCCTCTGCCTGTCACTCCACTTGCTTGTGTGCTTTCTCTCTCTCTCTCTGTCTCTCTCTGTCAAGTGAATAAATGAAATCTTTAAAAATTAGAAATGCACACAAAATTTTCATTTCTTTAAATGATTGACAGTAAAGTATATGAAAATGAATAGGACTGGAAATTATAATTTTTAATGTTCATTAAAATAGGTTATGAATGCTTTCAAAATTCAGATATCTAATAAATATAGTAGGAACTATGTTACACACTTGATCCTACTGACCTGGTCATTCTCCATGCCTTCTACACAATTATATAAAATATTTAATTCAATAGATTGAGATAAAGATTTCTCTCAACACTGCTCTGAAACTTATTTTTTTTATTTTTTTTTATTTTTATTTATTTATGATAGTCACACAGAGAGAGAGAGAGAGAGGCAGAGACACAGGCAGAGGGAGAAGCAGGCTCAATGCACCGGGAGCCCGATGTGGGATTTGATCCCAGGTCTCCAGGATCGCGCCCTGGGCCAAAGACAGGCGCTAAACCACTGCGCCACCCAGGGATCCCTGCTCTGAAACTTATATGAAAGGTTAAAAACTAAGTGTTAGTTGTAAAGAGAAGCCAATAATTAAAAGTTCAGATAATTCCAGAATTTTAACTTTGAAAAAGAATGTTTGAGTTACATATTTTTCTTTATAAATAAAACTATAGATTATTTCTCTGGTTTAAAATATCACCATTTCCTCCTCTGTAAATATGCAAGAAACAGAGACATTATTTTCATCTGAAAAAAAATACAGAAGTCAGCATTTTGTGTGGCTCATCTTCCCTAGTCTCCGCTTTGCTCATCTTGGCCTCAGCATTCCACCACAGGCAAGCCACAGTGTCCCTTCTCTTGTAGTACCACCTAGAGGAAGGAAAAAAAAAAAAAAAAAGATTGATAAGCAAGAAGTCTCTGTTTTGAAGATAAAATATTCTAGAATTCTGAATTTAGTGTTTAAAAAATGAAAAAGCCTGAAAGGGGGAAAAAAATCAGGCTAGCAAGTATTATTTAATGTTTATTTGTTTAACATTTCTCTTTTTTATTTTTTAAAGATTTATTTATTAGAGTGTGAAGGGAAGTAGGAGGTACAGAGGAGAGACAGTCTCTAGCACATTCCCCACTGAGCACAGAGCCCAATGAGTACTTAGTCTCACAACAATGAAATTATAACCTGAGCCAAATCAAAGGTTGGACACTTAACGAGCCAACCAAGTGCTCCATTTTACTTAATGTTTTGATTTTTTCTTTTTCTCATATACCAATTCAATGTAGGCATTTATTATGTCCTGTCCCAAGTTTGCCTATTCTTTTTAAGATGTCTTACCTGCTTTTTTTTTTAATCCAGTGGTTGTACAAAATGTTTCCTGATGTGTTCTTTTGTTCTTCTTTTCATGTATGACTATCTAAATATTCTGCCTATTAATTCTCCTATATGGAGCTCTCTCAGAATGAGAATTTGGAAGAAGGTATCTGCCCTGTCTCTATTTTAATTAGATAAATTCTAACTGCTTCCTGGAATCCTCTACCATCATGGAATATTGCTTTTACTATTGGATAATGGACTCATTTTTCTTTTCTATTCTTCATTCAATCATTTAAATTCAGATTGATTTAATTTAATTTCATAGATTGAGATAAATCTATGAATTTTTTCTGTACTCTATATTAATCATTAAAATAGAAAATGAAATACATCTACCCTCCTACATGGACTCAGTTATATTCCTTTGACATTAATCACATTGTATATGTCAACAAACACATATCATGATCAGTATGTACTTTGTTGAGCTGTCTTTCATAGAGGTAATTATGAAATGGTGAAATTTAAATGAAGCATAGAAAATTTAAGTATCCAATGTGCAGAGCCTTTTGTCTCTATTGACTACCTCCTGTAGAGATAGAAAGATGTTTGTTCTGGTTTCTCCGGTACTCCTATTTCCAATTTGTATTCCCAATGATAGAGATAGTACAGGCATACTCAGCACTAATTATCAAATAAATTACATTAAGCAAATATTTACTGAGTGCTTTTTATGTGAGGAAAAATAACAGGGAAGATTTGTTTAAATGGGAGATATTTGCTTCATTCTTAATTTGACTAGGTCAGATCTCACCATGGGGGTATCATAAAAGCACCCAGGTGAGGATTTTACAAATTGGAAAAATCTGCATTATGAAGATGTGAATACTTTCCCTAGCTGATCTGCAGATTTAATTCAATCCTATTCAAAATTTCATAATGATAATAAAAACATTTCCTTGGTGGAAACTGATAAGTAGGTTCTAAGTTGTTTATGGACCACAAAGTTTCAAAGAATAGCCAAAGAAAATCTTAAAGAAATATCAAGCGAGAGGATTTACATAATGGGTTCAAAATTATAATAAAACTGTAACAATTTAGATAGTTTATTTTTTTATCTTTTTTCAATTAAGATAGTTTAGATGCAAAGATAGATAAATTGAAAAATAAAATAGAATTGAAACAAATGCTATGATAGCCCTAATTTAAGAAAAATTTCAATCCAGTGGAAATTGAGTTTTTTAGTTTGGATGAACATGGGAAAAATTATTAACCCTAAAGCATAACATACAACAAAAATAATATTGGTTGTAGGTCCATATTTGAAACAAATAATAGAGTTTTTAGAAGTAATGAAGACTGACTATTCAATGAGTTTGGTTTGGGTAATGTATTTTTGTGTTTTGTTTTTGTTTTTGTTTTTTAAGATTGTATTTATTTATTCATGAGAGACACACAGAGAGAGAGAGGCAGAGACACAGGTAGAGGGAGGAGCAGGCTACATGCAGTGAGCCTGATGTGGGACTCAATCCTAGGACTGCAAGATCACACCCTGAGCCAAAGACAGACGCTCAACTGCTGAGCCACCCAGGGGGCGTCCGTGGGTAAATATATTTTGAAAAGGAAATATGCACATGCAAATATACTAATCATAAAAGAAATATTGATAAGTTGAACTTCATTAAAATTAAGTTTCTATACACCCCTGAAATTCACAATTAAAACACTGAAAATGCAGGGACCTGGAAGACTCAGTAGTTGAGTGTCTGCCTTTGGCTCAGGTCATGATCCAGGCCTCTGGGATTGAGTACTGCATTGGGGTCCCCATGGGGAGCCTGCTTCTCCCTTTGCCTCTGTCTGCCTCACTCTGTGTCTCTCATGAATACATAAATAAAATCTTTTTAAAAAATTTTAAAAACACTGAAATGCAAAACCAGAGTGGGAGAAGATATTATATATGTTTGACAAAGAACACACTACCAACTTATATTAAAAGGAACTTGTACTACTTAATACATGAAAGCAGATAATCATTTTTTAATGGAAGTGAGTTTTCAACAGATACTTTAAAAAAGGTATACAAGTGGCAAATTAACATTTGAAAATTGTTTAATATCATTAGTCCTCATGTGCATCCAAAATAATACCTGATACCTTTTTTTTTTTTTTTTACCTGATACCTTTTTAATGTCGTAATTTATATACCTATTTTATTCTGAAAGCAAACATTTCTGGTTTAAGGCAGACTGTCATTACTTACAACAATAACCACATCAGTTCTCCACACTTTCTCCACTTCAGCACAATGCAAGGATAGACAGAGGATTATGTCTGTGCATACATTAAGAAGGTGTCATGAACAATAGGAGATGAGCCCCATAATTATCAGTCTGGGAGTGTAGATAGACTACATGATATCCCCTTCCTCTCCTGAGAAAAGGAGAATAATTTTTTTGTTTATATTTTTTCAGTCACTTGAAATGTAAGCACATGGTTCAACCAAACAAAAGCAAGCAGGATTAAAAGACGATTGACTCTATCATTAAATTATATCAATTCCCTTTGCTGAAGAAGCCCTGACCATAAACAAACAAACAAAAAGAAAGGAAAATATTCACAGAGCACTGTTTCCTTGACAATGCCACAAAGAGATGTTGCTTCATTCATTAGAATAAATGAAATTATAAAAACAAAACAAAAACCCTGCTATTAATTAGTGTTACCAGGGATGTGGAACAACTGAAAATTTTATGCATCGCTGGCAGAACAAAACACAATCAATTTGGGGAACTTTTTGGCATTATCCACTAAAAATATTACAATGAAAAAATGCGTAAATATGTTTATCAAAAACACGTACTAGAATCATTCATGTAAGCATCATTTACAATAGCCCAAAATTGAAAAGAGCCCAGGCAACAGTAAATTGAATAAATAAATTGTGGTATAGTTATACAATAGAATATTCTAAAATAATGCAAATGAATGAACAACATAAAGATAACAATATGCAGGAATCTCATAAACATTGTTTAGTGTGCAAGTACTTGAGAGCCAACATAATGGCAGTTTAGTGTGCCATTAATAGCTATACTAAAAACTAAGGATATTATTGTTTATAAAATGAAATATTATGGATTTGAGAATTATATACCTCATGTATTATCTTTGTATATACAAATGGGTAAGGGACAGGTAGAGAGAGACAGGTAGGGGGCAACATGACTAAGGTCATTCAGGGGGTTAAGGAACCAGGCTCACAGAAATCCCAGATGTAGGGGAAAAATGTTACAGAAAAGATATTAACAAGACAGAAGGAAACTTAACAAATCTACCTTGTTTGTTCTAGATATAGATATTTTTATAATATTTACAAATTCACCTTGTTTGTCTTCATTGTTATAGACAAATTTGCCAAGTTCTCTGGATACTTGTCTATGAAACAATGACCTTAAAAGCCCTCCATGGCAACCCATTCAGGGCCTCTCTCACTCTCAAGAGCTATCCTTTCTGTTCTCACCTTCCCTTAATAAACTTCACTTCACCCTATTGTTGAGATTTATTTCTTGACTCTGCGAGAGAAGAACCCTGAAATCCTGCAACACAAAGATTGTGTTTAGAAAGATAGACACAGGAAACTATTAAAAAAGCAATATGGCACAGTGGTTAGAAATGGGGCCTTTATATGTTACTACAAGTTAGATGGAAAATGAAAGAAGCCTCCATCCTGGAAAAGTAACTTAGCAGAATAAAAATGGAATAATAAACATAAGTAGTCCAAAAGAATCCAAAAAAGGAAAAAGAAAATAGACAAATGCAAAATTATCATTATCTTTATAATAAATGATAGTTTAATGATCCTCCATGTTTTGGTTTTCTTTTTTAGTGTGTGTGAAGATAGGGAGTCATTAAACTCACCATTAGGGGAACATTAGAGAAGTTTTAATTACTGAGAATTCTAAAATAAAAGTAAAAAGAATAAATTTCATTGTCTTTATGTCACAATTTTAAGGAATGAGTCTGCATATTCCATGTGAGTTTCAGGTTTCAAAATAATTCATAGAATAGAACATATTGACATAATAAGAATGGATTTAGAAACTGCTAGTTAGAAGTACAATTTTAGTAGCTGTAACAATTACATGACAAAGACAGAATACTATGAAAAGAAAGATTCTATAACTGTAAAATAATCAAATGGATATTAAACAAAAAGGAGATCCAAAATGAAGTTAAAGGCTTGAACCAGAAGATAAATCAGTATACTACATCCTTCACTGAGAAAGAGTTGAAGACAATGTCAACTGGACTAGTGAATTACTTAATTTAGATTCTGGTAAAACTCACTGATTCTATGCAGACCCTGTAAACTAATAGCAGTTTCATAAATGAAACATGATATAGCAATGATTTCTATTATATACTGTTGAGTAAAAAGATTCTTTAAGCTCTTCTTAAAAATGCCAATTGCAGGGATCCCTGGGTGGCTCAGCGGTTCAGTGCCTGCCTTTGGCCCAGGACCTGATCCTAGAGATCCGGGAAGGAGTCCCATGTCGGGCTCCTTGCGTGGAGCCTGCTTCTCCCTCTGCCTGTGTCTCTGCCTCTCTCTCTCTGTCTATCAAGAATAAATAAAAAATCTTTAAAAAAACTGCTAAATGCAGAATAACTTCAAGGTAGATCTCTATCAAAGCATACTACTCCATATAACTTACTTTATCATGTCTACAATTAAAAAGGGAATAAAGCAAAAAGATAAAAATAAAAAAATAAAAGGAATAAAGCAAGACTAATAAAGGTAGTTAATGCCATTACCTTTATTATATGAGCCTTTCATATATCTAAAGATGGTATTATGTAAAAAAACACAGATATTCTAAATTTAGAGGCTTGGAAAAAATAATTCTCTCTTCATAAGAAAGCATAGAATGTAACAGTATCCCAGGAGAGGATATACTTTATCAGAAAAAGAATTCTCTGAACAAAATCTGCCCTCCATCAGTGGATAAAGATGCCCCATTCTAAGACGTGAATTCACAAAAAGTTCCTAAAAATAGATTCTACGTTTTTTTCACAGTGGAATTTAAAACATTCAGAGGAAACTCCTAATAGCTATGGTAGAGGTTACCAGTGCTCACTTCTTAAAGTAAAACTAAATTTTGGGGTCTCCTTGAGTCAAAGTGACTATGTAACTAGTTTTCACCAATGCAGGGAGTAGAGGTACCATTTCTAGGCTGAGGTGGGAATGTCTACTGAAAAGGGGGAAGGTCTTCTCCAATCTGGGTTTTATTTTATTTTTTTGTTTTGTTTTGTTTTTTCAGTCTGCTAACTTAATGGAAAGGACATGAGGACCATTTAAAGGAAATGGAGCCTAGTTTCTGAGTTACTGCTTAAATTCCATTCATTCAGGAGAGCGACCCACTCAGAAATATCCCCTTAGGGTAGCTGCATGAAGAGAAAATACATTACATTTTGACATATTATGGCACTGAGTTTTTAGACTTTATCTATTAAACTACCTGATGTTACTTTCACAATAAGAAATTAATTTTTTTTTTTGGCTTTTTGTTTGGTTGGTTTTTTTAGTCCATCTATCTACATAAATAGCATGTGCAGATTATTTAATTTCTTTCCAAAACATTTATAGATCTGCCTCATTATTGATAGCCACACTCAATTAAAATAACTATTCTCTTGAGTACTTAATAGTGTGCAAGCCAACGTATGTATTTTGATGAATAAATGGTTATTATATCAAGTCTCAGCTCTCAGTGTATTCACAGCCCAGTAGTGAAGAGGACAAAATATATAAGTAAATTTCATGATGAACAAAATGCCAGTTGGCACAGATGTTCAGTTAATGTAAATTGGGAGCAGATTTCTAAATGGTGTCCCCTGGATATAAGGATGTCAGATCAGGGTATATGAAATTTGAGAAATGCTTATTTTACATACTAACATGGATTTGTAAATCCATAAAATTTGTCAAAATATGAAGCAGACAACTATAAAGTCTTTACTGAATTAGAATTCTGGCATTAGTTTGTATATGTGTCATAAATATATATTATTTATCTTAAATTGGATAATAATTCATTTAGGGTCCTTATTATTTGCAAGGTTATTTTTATATTTGAAATTATATAAATTTATATTTGTATTTATATTCCCCCCAAAAAAGTTAAGGAATAATAATTATAATACATGGAAACAATGAGATTTACCAAAAAAAAGACAAATTCAGTTGCACATAAATACATAAATAATGTATAAATTTTCATTTGTTTAATTAAATTTTACCAATGTAATAGGTAATTTTTTCTTGGTTTAATGCTGTCTTAATTTTTTCAAGAGAAATTAAAGCTATTTAAAGAGACTGATGAACTTGCTGGAAAATGAAACTTACAGATAATTTACAAAATTAGTAGTCCAAAATTAGGAAAACAATACAGTTAGGTACCAATACAATGCAGTATACTCCCACATAAAATCTGTTAAGCAATTATTTGCTGGCAATAAAGATCCTTAAATTTCAGTTAACTCATTATCTTTTACTGGTAATGCTAAAGTATTGTTCCCCTGATATTTAAGCTTTGTTTTTTAAGATATTTACAATTAAAATCCTGGATGATTTTGTACATGCCAAAAACTATTGAAATTTTTAAATATTCTTAGTTTCTAGAAAATATATATTTAAATAAAGATCATCTTCATGACTCAAATTTGAAGGCAAACTTTATATTTCATTAAATATTTCTATTTAACAAAACTGGTATTAGGAAGAGGTCTCATAGCACACACTGTTTTTAGAAATTTGTTGAAGGGCGTTTTCCAATTGAGCTTTAGAAATTGCAAATATAATTGCAATATAAGTTTAAGTTCTACATTTGCTTTCGTTGACTACAGAATTCTGATACCACAATTGTATTGCAAACTTAAAAAAAAATTAGCTCCTGAAAGTAATTTTATCTGAATTAATTTTATGTTTTGGACTTTGATAGAATATCATTATTATATATTTTTTCATATTAAATTATTTACGACTTTTCTCAGAAATTCTCAGTAGTAAAAATTTTAGATGTCCTTTGATTTGTTCTGAAAGTCTAAAAATAAAGTTGATTAACCAAAAGTTATAGTTATATTTAGAAACTAATATGGAAGTCAACATTTCAAGTATATAATTAAATTTAAAAAGACATTAGATACCACTCTATTAGCTATTAGTTTATTGGATGAAAGTTGTCCATTTGTGTTTCTGTGGCTTATTTGCTTTTGTTTCTGTGAGTTGGAATATACTTAACAGTGGTGTACCAGAATATAGAATAACAAGAGACATGGGATTTTTTTCTAGGATGATTCAAATTAAAGATGTTCTTACAAAATGTCATTGTCCATTTTGTAAAATGGAGAGCATCTAAAAATTTTTTTAGGATTCTATTTTCTTGAAATATATTAATTTAAAAGGAATTCAGATTAAATATATAACTTTAAATTCTAAATTTTTTTAAAGATTTTTCTTCAATAAAACTTATAGAAATGGAGGCTAAATGTATAAATGTGTTTGAAATAATGCTACATAAATTTAACGGATTACTTATTTTCTAGCAATTTAAAAGTGATGTTAAAAACCTATTTTGAAAATTCCTGTCAGTTTACTGCTTAAGAATCACGTATTTCAAAATCTGGAAAGTGCCATGGTATTTATTTAGGAAACTGTTTTCAAGAGGAAACCTGGATAAACAGCAATGTGCAGCATACAGCCAGGGGCAGGAAGTGCAGAAAGAGTTCATCTGGTCAAGATGTTCAGCTATTTTTTACTTGTCTGACTATTGATATATAAACTTTTCTGAGCTTTTGCTCTCTTATCTGTCGAGTAAGAAATCAGAATTATATTATCTATAAGGTTGTTATTATGGCTTGATTCTCCTACATGAAAATTATCTTATCAATACTATTTTTCTCTCTTGGAGCAATCTCTGTACTTGTGGACATAGCAGTATATAGTTTATAGTGTAACTATATTATATGTGTGTGTATATATAGTTCCTATAAATAGAACCCAGGTCTGTAGGTCAAGAATGGGCCAAGCATAACTAGATTCTCTGCTAAGGTTCCCACAAGGCTGTAATCTAGCTAAATTTGAGACATACTATGGTTCTCATCTACAGCTTGGGATTTGTTTCCAAGCTCATTTACATTGTTGGCAGAATTGTTTCTTGTAGTTCTGGAATGAGGCCCCTGTTTCTTTGCCCGCTCTCTGCCCAGGGCTGTGTTCGACTCTCAGAGGCCATCTACATCCTCTCTCTTAAAAGCTAGCATTAGAAAATCTCCCTCACATCCAATCTGTCACATATAGAATCTCTCTGACTTTGGATCTTTCACCAGGAAGAGTTCACACCCATATGAGAGCTCACCTGGTTAAGTGAAGCTCACCAATGATCATCTTCCCATCGTAAGATCAACTAATTTGAACAGTATGATACAATTCTAACTTCATAAATCATGCATTTGAATGACTTCATCAGAAACAAAAATATCTCCAAATTATACCTTTAAAAAAATAAAAGATCAACTAATTTGAGATCTTAATTATACCTACAAAATATCATCATAGCACACAGTTACTGGTCATTGAATAACCGGTAAAAAGTATGTGTTCTCTGGTCAGATGGGAATTTGGGGACACATCTTAGTATCCTGTCTACCATAAGCAGTGAATAAGTTAATCACAATCTATCATAATGTATGCAACCAAGTCTGAGGGAAAAGGCACAAATAATGAGTTTTAATGTATGCATAATAAGTGTTAAATAGAAGTGCAGGTTACTTAGAATGCAGTTTACCAATATCATATTTTTTTAAATTTAAATTCAATTAGTTAATATCATTAATTAGACATTAAAATTGAACTATCCATTTGAACTCAAAGCATGACCGCTCTTTAGTTTCAATTCAATATTTCTTGCACAGATTTTACATGGTACTTGGACATTGTACTGGCTATTATCCATTTGTCCCTTCAAATCTACCTCCTTCTGTTTGGTTCATGCTTTGCCCACCCCCTCAAGCCTGCCCCCCAGGGAAGTGTAAATTTAGGTGATAAAGTTTTGGAATATAGGTGAGGTTTGCTGGGGTGAGGTCCAGAGATGACGACCAAGAAATAATTCTTGGGATGTATTTGGTGCAAAATGGTGGTTTTATTATAGCACAGGGACAGGACCCATGGGCAGGAAGAAGTGGTGCTCCTGGCCTGTGAGGAGTGGCTGATTAGATACCTGCTAGTGGGGAGGGGTTTGAAGATAGCATGGTCTCTAAGGAATTTTGGAAGCAAGGTTTCCAGGACCTTGAGGGGGCTAGCTATTGTTGGGGAAAAGGTCACTTATTACCATCTAATAAAACCTGAGTCATGAGACCCTTGAGATGTTTGGGCCCTGTGCTTGGAGGATGATTGCCAACATGTACTTTGGGGGTTAAGAGACAAGAAAATTTCTAAAGGAATTTTTACACATTAAAGTAGACTTACAGGATCCTGGGGGTTGGGCTAAGACTGACTTTTGCCCTTAGCAAAGTATTAACATTGAGGCAGTTTAATCTATAGAGGAAGGTCACTGCCTGTTTCAAGGACTTGTCAATGTGTTTTGTCCTCAGCTAGCCCTCTGTTCCTCCATCATAGGCACTGTTTCTTTTTTTTTTTTTTAATTTTACTTGTTCATGAGAGACAAAGAGAGAGAGAGAGAGAGGGTGAGTCACAGGCAGAGGGAAAAGCAGGCTCCGTGCAGGGAGCCCAACGTGGGACTCGATCCTGGGACTCCAGGATCAGGCCCTGGGCTGACATAGGGACTGTTTCAACTGGGTTCAATACCCTTTGCCTTCTAGTTGACACCAGCAAGGGATCCAAAATGGGAAAACAGTGATGTTGGGGTATTTATCTTCCCTGAGCTAACCTGTAGATTGACAGAGTTCCTGTCCAGGAGACTAGTCCTATAATACAGCTCTTCTCTGGACAATAGCAAGAGCTCCCTCTAACTCTTTCCTTCAATCTGGCATGGTGATGACTTTCTGCTACTTCTGACCTGCAGTTCTTTTATCAGTTCTCTTTGATTTCCCTTATCATTACTCAAATATTATAAATATTCCTCTCCTCAATTATCCTATTTGAGCATGGAATCTGTTACCAGATACTCTGATACCAATACCTTATCAACACCTTGTATCCTTCCTTGCCAAAATACCACCCAATTTGTTTAGGGTGGCAATGTGCTATGTAAAACATATGAGACCATGAAACATAGTTTTGGCCAATTGAACATAATCAGATGAGCATTTCTGGAAAAGCAGCTTATTTTCCTATTGCAGATGACAACCATTCCTCATTCTCCCTTCCTGCTTCTTCCTGTTTGGTTGGGTGGAGGAGACATGTAAACATAAAACCACAAGGATATGGTGAGAGAGCAAGCCCTTAAGGGTGAGAGAGTAAAAAGATGGAAATGGCCTGAATTCCCAGTGACAACCTTGAGCCACCATACCAACCCTGAACTTTATGAAACAAATAAAATTCTATGAGAAGTATATTTTTGTTTTCAGCTGGCAGATGAATGTAATTTTGACTAATATATCCATTAGTATATTCACCTACTCTGTTGTTCTCATGCATCCTTCCATACAACAATGTCATCTGCAGTTTAAGTCAGGAAATATGTGTTGGTGGAATGCTTACTACGTCACCTGACCATGATCAGAGCTCAGGCAGATACAGGTCTGCAATTCCCAAGAAGTTCTTGAACACGCAAGGTGAAGTTTTTCTTTAACAGGCACAGTCCTCTAATTTCTTATTTCCAGTAGAAACCCATCAAGACTCCTATCCAGACTTTCTCATCATACCTTGCCAGAGTTTCATGTTCCTCAGTCCATGGTTTCTAATTATTTTGTGGGATATAAGACTGTAAAAATCTGGGTAAGGTGGCAAGTTCAGTGCACTTTTACAAGATTTGTGTGCAGTTCAGCATTCATGGGAGTCTTAATACAATCTTATTAAATCATCCATTTTTTTGGTTGGGTTGTTTCACCTCACAACTTCACACTTCTGGTGGCAAGAAAGCAAACCGTTGCATCTACCTGTCTTGATTTGTGTTCCATATTATTTTGTCCTCAATCTGCTTTTTTAACTTACTATATTTTTACCAAATATTTCTGTGGATATTTTTCTCTGTTACATGGTTAATATACCTTCTGATTCTTCTCTGATAAGTACTAGTCATTTCACATTTTATGTGTGTCATGTTAATAGCTGATCCCCTTAATGACATTTTGAAAATTAGATAAACAGAAACTGTTGTGTGTGTGTGTGTGTGTGTTTCCAGGAAACTCTTATTTCTTTATTCACAATTGGAGTCATATGAGCAATCAGAAATGTTGATAAGATATCTGCCTTTATACTGGTCTTAATTTAGCTCATGCAGACATGAAGTAGTTAACCCTGAGAATATTTTCAGCATATTAGGACAGGAATGGACTGGAGGGATAGCAAGGAAAAACAATGAGATGATAGTAACTTTTATTTTAATAACATATAAGGGGAAGAGTCTCATCATACATAATATCTGATAATAGTTGATATTTGGTAGAGAAGAAGCAGATTTGGTGAGGCAAAGATATTTTGAAATTAGAAGACTAGATCACAAGGCAGCATGATACTTTTTTAATGGGATATTCTTTCACATAACATTGATATGATTTTGATTTCTGAGGCTGAGCTTTGCTACAGACCATTAGATTTTGACTGTGAGCTACTGAGATGAGATATCAGCAAAAAATAAAATAAAACATTAAAAAAATTTAAAACAGCAAACAAAATTTAATGTGAGAAATTAAAATGGTCAGCTTGTTGAACTTGGCTACATCTTATTAATATTAAGAAAAACAAAATCTGTTGCTGAAATGATAAATACTAGAAAATGTTTTTATATGTTCATTTTCTGTCTTATTAAGGTAAACAATTAAAACTGAAATTGCATTACCAGTATTAATGTCATTACAGTGATATTTCATAGATACTATTTGCTACAGTGTTGAGACATTAGAGTGATAAAAGGAAGCAATACACATTTTATGCTTTTGTGTAATAAAGACTTTTCGTGCTTCTCTTCAAAGTTTGAGATCATTCTTACTAACAAAATTAAATAAAATGATGATTTTAGGAATTCTTTGTCACTATTGCTATGCTTTTTCTGGTTTATATGTACTTTTCAAAGGTTTATGTAAGGACAATAAATTTCTGAGCTTAGATTTACTTCTCTTTATCTTTATCTCCAAATGCAAGAAAGTGCCATTTGTCATATTTCTGAATAATTTTCAGAGGAATATGATACTAACATCAAGTTTGCCCTCATTTGGGGCTTCTGATTCATAAGTGGTAGCATGCATTTATATCGTTGAATGCCAGAAATGAGGATGAAAAAGAGAGAGAAGTAAATTGGAAATGATGCCATGGTGGCTGGTGGATCAGACAGGATTTGGTGATGAGATCATAAAGTAAATCCTGAGATATAAACTGTAACCTCATACCTGCACAAAGCCTGGAGATGAAACTGAGCCACCTAAACTCACCATACCACCTTCCCTAATGGATGTAAAGCAGTGGGGTAAATGCTTAAATACAACACAGGTATAAACAACAATTAGGGTAGTAGTATGCTTTCTATCTTTCTGCCTATATATGTTTATCAGTAACCAAAAACATGCCCAAGATAAACAAAGCTCATGTTTAGGTGGCTGATGGAATTGAATCTATTTGATCCTATCTCTCCCTCTACCCAAACTAAGATGTGGCCTTGAGGTCTAGGATTTTTACTAGTTGTGTTTATGGTGGTCACTTCAGTGACTTACACAGAAAAGTTGTTAATAAATATTTGCTAAGTGATTAAGGTTTTCTTTTCACTTTTTTTCATGTAGGCAAGTTATCTACAAAAAGACAAATATCTATACCTACTAAAAAAGACTTGCAGGAATAGCATCAGGCCATGTAGACAAATTACAGATGCCACAAATTTCTTATCAAATTTTATTATGTTTAAAATCTTTTTTATGTCAAAATGAGGAAGCAGTAGATTTCATATGCAAAATTTAATTTGCATATCATATTACTCTAAAAGATAAGTAAAAATTTTCAAAATTAGAGATTTTATTGAAAGAACTACATAGATCCATTAATGATTCTTTTTTTTTTTTTTAATTTTTATTTATTCATGATAGTTACAGAGAGAGAGAGAGGCAGAGACACAGGCAGAGGGAGAAGCAGGCTCCATGCACCGGGAGCCCGATGTGGGATTCGATTCCGGGTCTCCAGGATTGCGCCCTGGGCCAAAGGCAGGCGCCAAACCACTGCGCCACCCAGGGATCCCCCATTAATGATTCTTAAGAAAAATTATTTCCTTCCTGAGGAAAATTTTTTCTAGTTATATATTTTTTCTACATATAGCATTCTTATTTGCCAATTCATTCTAGACCCATATCTCTCTGTTAATAACAGTAATACTGCTAATAATATATAGTGAGGTTAACATATAATTCTTCTTTAAATAAAAACCTCAAATAGATACTATTAGATATTTTTCTCTCATTTGATTATCTCTCCCTTTTTAAAATGATTTGTAAATATTTAATATGTTTAAAATTCCAAGGAAAATTACACAAAATATAAGAATTTTAACTATTGTATTGATTCAAAAACTTCATTCAATTTGGAAATAATGCATGAAGAAGAAATAAACTATGAGAAGAAAATTTATTTTTATTAAATCATTTTATATTTGCTTTGCTCATTTAGACATGTAGATCTTTTGACAGTATTTCTATTACAGAAGTTCACAACCCTTGCGCATGTATCTGAATGTTATTTTTGTTCTTGCTAAAAATTCCAGAAATAACACAGCTGGAAGAATTGCTGTCTGATTGGAGCATAAATAGATGCTGTTAATTCAGATGATAATACTATGATTTAAATACACCTTAAGACTTACCTCAGAGTAATTACTGTTATGTCTGACGTATGCTTACCTATTCTCAGTAAAACACTTCAAAGATGTTAATTTTAACTATTAAACAATCCTCGTTATGTCTAAGAGTACAATATCCTTCACCTGTGCCTGAGATTCCTACAACCATTAATTTTAGTACTAATTAGTTACTTGCATGGTTTATGCATTAATAATGTCCATGGTTTTTCACATATATTTTCCATGACTGCAACACCTGGCTCATAGCCATTGAAGTCAAAATTCCTTTTATCATATAGTGTCACTGCCTTTTTTTCTTTTTCTTATAAATTTTATTTATTTATTTATGAGAGACACAGAGAGAAGGCAGAGACACAAGCAGAGGGAGAAGCAGGCTCCATGCAGGGAGCCAGATGCGGGACTCTATCCAGGGACTCCAGGATCATGCCCTGGGTCAAAGGCAGACACTTACCCCTGAGCCACCCAGGTGACCCACTGCCTTTTTCTTTATTTGAATAAGATAACACTTTTCCCAATTAAAAAATAAGAACTGACAATACTAAAAAATATACATTTTAATTCAAAATTGTTTTAGCAAATGAAATGTTAACATATTCTCATCTCCCTTGTTCTCTCTCCTACTCTGTCTCCCACTCTCTCCCTGTTTTCTGATCTCTTTACATATGATAATACTAGCATGTGGAACCTTTTTTGTTTATGTTATGAAATAAATTTCATGTCCTATGCAACGAATTTAATTAGAAAGAGTAATTCAAAATTTAATGAGTAGGCAATTTACCTAATATGATATTTCATCAAATGTTACAAAGACATCATATTATGACTTCAGTCATTATGACAGGGTAACCTTTCTGATAGACTGTATTAGTTGTTCAAGAAATAATACTTTGGCAAATAAGGTAATATAAAATGGTTATTGGTAAAAATTTGTCCTGAGGGGGATGGAGCTTTAATTCTCTCTGTTTCAATCTATCATAATTATGAGGTGAGGGTATACATATTTCCTAGCAACAGCTTATTCTGACAGCAGTAGGACTTTGGAAATGTCATTTAATCTATCAGTCCTTTCTTCCTATGAGTATATATGAAGTTGAATGCTATGGTTTATATTATTGTTTGGTTAGAAGAGCAATTAGGCTAAAAGAAATGACACTACTGGTAGAAAATAAATTCATAAAGGGATAATAACCAAATACAAAAAATTGTTACTATATAACAGAGAAAAGATTAGTGGATATAATCTTCTGGCTCTTGGACTTCCTACTTCTATTTTATTTTTCATTGGTTTAAGGAGTTTTCTCTATATACTCTTCTCTTTTGCATTTAATATTTTTAATTTCTCTAGGAAAATATCTCTATTTTACATATGTATTGCCTGAGTCTGTAAGTTTTAGAGTTCAGTGGGAGAAATGAAAAATGAAACCAGCAGTAAAAAGAAATCAACTTAAATGCTAATTATTCTTTTAAATGTTATATATGTTATATATTTAACATTATATATTTAACATTCTTTTAAATGTTATATATGTTATAAATGTTATAAATGTTATATATTTATAACATCCCAGGCTTGGGATGCCTGGGTGGCTCAGCGGTTGAGCCTCTGCCTTTGGCTCAAGGCATGATCCCTGTCCTAGAACAGAGTCCCCCATTGGGGTCCCTGCAGGGAACCTGCTTCTCCCTCTGCCTGTATCTCTACCTCTCTCTGTCTCTCATGAATAAATTAATAAAATCTTTAAAATACATAAATAAATGTTATATAGCTTGAGAATCCACAAAAATCTACTGTAGAAGGTTAAATTAATATAGCAGACAGGATTGAGAAAAGCATATTAGAGTAAAAAAGAAAGTTTATTTTCTGGAGCAAAGTTTCAAAAATATGTTCTTCGTCTATAATGTAAATGGTATATAAAACAATGTTCTCACCAAAGGAAAATTTCATGGCAGTTTCATATATTTTAGAGAAATCTTTCTAGCTCTAATATTTAGCAATTATTAATAACCATAGTCTGGTAATACATTTTTCCTAAGGCTTTCAGAATTGAATCCCCAATAAATTTTATCAACATATTAATAATAATTCTATTAAAAATGATACTATAATATCAGTATATTATACATTTCTAGTCACATACGAACATAGGTAGTTTGCAATTTCAGTGAATTGTAAAAGGTGGACTTTCATCTTTCAGAGAACAGGAAGTAAAAACTGAACAAACGTGAAGTTTTTGTGTTGAAATAAGCTATGTCATGTATTCTTATATAATATAAATTCTGATTGTTTTAATCAGGTCTATAATATTACCAATGTTCAGACTTAGTTTCATCAAGAAGTCTTTTTTTTTCTTTTTAAAACCAATTTAAATATTCCTTTTACCATGATGATGTTTAAATAAATGTATTAGTAAATTTCTTTGTTTTAGTGAATATTACTAATTTCTAAAACTAGGCTTTATAAAAGAAGGCATAGGTTTAAAAACTAATAAAAATAAAAAGGCATAAGTTTAAATTTTCCAACATTTAAAACTTTGTATTTGAGTTGAACATTTTAAAATTGAGGACACATTTTAAAATAATTATATTGCTCATTAATACAAAACAAAACACTGCATTTCCTCTATAGCTCTTTAAATTTGTTCATACCAAAAAATACATGTAACTGTTCTCAACAGAAAATAATACAACTGAATATCACAAAGGTAAAACGATATGGTGCTTGGAAACAAATCACCTCACAGATAATGAAGTAATAAAGCTTTTTATTGTAGTTTTTACCAAGCATGTGGAGTAATTTTACTATTACTAAAATATAAATTAAGTATAAGACAAGTTAAAAAGTCTGGTCAATACCCTAAAATTGCATTAGATTCCCAAAGGTGGTTGTTTTTTTGTTTTAGTTTTTGTTTTTGTTTTGCTTCAAAATGTAGAACTTGAAACAACTATCTCTTATGCATTAAAGAAACCAAAAAGTCGGACACCTCATTGGCTCAGTTAGTAAGTTTCTACCTTTGGCTCAGGTCATGATCCCAATTCCTAGAATTGAGTTCTACCTTGGGCTTCCTGCTCAGTGGGGAGCCTCCTTCTCCTTCTGCCTTTCACCTGCTTGTGCACTCTCTCTCTCTGGCTCTCTCTCTCTCAAATAAATAAATAAAATCTTTTAAAAACTAAACCAAGAAATCAAATTTTACTACTTTATTTTTAAATGATTGAACTACATTTTTTTTTATAGTTCAAGACATAACACACTTTTAAAAATATACTGGGAGCAATCTGATCTAATATTACTTTAATATGTATTAAAATGTACATACATGTGTCCCTGGGTGTCTCAGTGGTTTAGTGCCTGCCTTCGGCCCAGGGCCTGATCCTGGAGTCCTGGGATTGAATCCCACGTTGGGCTCCCTGCATGGAGTCTGCTTCTTCCTCTGCCTGTGTCTCTGCCTCTCTCTCTCTCTCTCTCTCTGGGTCTCTCATGAATAAAATAAATAAATAAATAAATAAATAAATAAATAAATAAATAAATAAATAAACAATAAACAAATACATAAACAAATACATAAAAAATGAATAAACTATTAAAAAATAAAATGTATATACTCTGCTGTATATACTTATTACTTCATACTCAGAAGCAATTAGTCTTAAATGTCTTATTACAAATTACTTGAAAACTTCAAAAGGAAATATAGTAATAATGCAGTTGAGACAACACTTCTGCTAATGGATGAAGATTAACAAAGCAAATAATGGGCATACAGGTATACAAGATTGAAAATATGATACTTGGTGAAGGAATAATACATTTTATATTATAGCCAAAAAATATATAACCTGAACCAAACTGAGAAAGAAAGTCAATAAATAACTAATGCCTAATTAAAATAGCTGGTAGAGCTAATGCTAAGAAAGACATTGAAAGACCGAGGAAAGCTTCCAAAGTAAAGAAAGCTAACTGAATGAAAAGAAAAAAAAGTGGAAATTTTTTTCTCCTGAGTCCTTTATAGAAAAAGAAGCAAACAAAATCCTTTGTGGGATATTATTGTGAAATGTAATGAATTTAAATATACAATGCAAGTAAAGGTGTTGTGTGAATGTTAAATTTTCTAAACATGTTAACTATAGCACTGTTGTTTTAGCATGTTATTTATGCATGAATACTGTATCACTAAAATATTTGGTTCTTAAGAAATAAACAAAATATTAAGGGGTAAAGGAGAATATCATAACTTGTTGAGCCTGGGCAAAGAGTACATAGAATTATTTTGTATATTTTTTCAACTTCTTTGAAAGCTGGGAAATTTTCTTTAATTGAGGTTTAATTAAGGTACAATAATATATTTATTTTAGGTGGCAACATATTGATTTAATAATTCTATACATTTCTCAATTCTCACCATGATTTGTAGGCACCATCTGTCACCATACATTATGATAATATTATCAATTTTATATGCTGTGCCTTTCATTTCTGTGATATATTTATTTCATAACTTGAAGTTTATTCCTCTTAATCCCTTTTAGCTATTTCACAGCCACCTCCCAATAAGTCTCTGGCAACTACCAGTTCTGTATATTTAAGAGTCTACATTTTGTGTATTTGTTTTGTTTTTTAGATTCTATATATAAGTGAAGACATGTGGTCTTTGTCATTCTCTTTCTGACTTATTTCACTTACTATAATACCGTCTAGGTCCATTCATTGCTACTGCAATGGCAAGATCTCATTATTTTTTATGGCTGAGTAATGTTTCATTGTGTTCCTGTGTGTATGTGTATGTGTATACACAATTATTCTTTATTCATTAATCTATGAATGGTTGTTGAGTTGCTTCTATATCTTCACTATTGTAAATAATGCTGCAAATAAACAGAGGTACATATGTCCTTTTGAATTGGTATTTTTGTTTTCTTTGTAGTGGAATTACTAAATCGTTCAGCATTTCTATTTTTACTTTTTGAGAAAACTCCTCAAAATGATTTCCACAGTTTTGCCATTTAAAATTCCCACAAATGGTACATGAGGGTTACTTTTTCTCTACATCCTCATCAATACTTCTTATGTCTTGGTTTCTTGATTCTAATCATTCTGACAGATGTAAGGTAATAATCTCATTTTGGTTTTCACTACATTTCCCTGATGACTAGTAACATTCAGCATATTTTCATGTGTCTGTTGGCCCTCTGTCTATCTTTGGAAAGAATGTCTATTTGGGTCCTCTGTCCATTTTTAATTGGACTATTTGTTTTCTAGTGTTGAGTTGTAGAAGTTCTTTGTATGTTTTTAATATTAACCCCTTATCAGATATATCATTGTTAATATCTTCTCACATTCAGTAGGTTGACTTTTCATTTTGTTGGTTTCTTCTGCTGAGCTAAAATTTTTTTAGGCATAGTCTCAATAATTTGTTTTTGCTTTTGTTTCCTTTCCCTGAGAAGACATTTCTAGAAAAATGTTGGTAAGGCTGATGTCAAAGAGATTACTGCTTATGTTTTCTTCTGTAAGTTTTATGGTTTTAGGTCTTATATTTAGGTCTTCAATCCATTTTCTGTTTATTTTTGTGTAGCTGTAAAAAAACTGTTCCAGTTTTACTTTTTTGCATATTATCTCAGAATCATTTATTGAGAAGACCTTTTCCTTTTGTATAGTTTTACCTCCTTTGTTGAAGATTAATTGACCATATAAGTGTGGGTTTCTTTGGGTGCTCTTTATTCTGTTCCATTATTCGATATGTCTTTTTCTATGCCAGTACTATGCTGTTTTGATTATTACAATTTTATAGTATGTTATGAAATCTTGGATTGTGATACCTCTAGATTTGTTATTTCTCAAAATTGCTTTGGCTATCTGGGGTCTTTTGTGGTTCCATAGAAATTTCAGTATTATTTGTTCTACTTTTGTGAAAAATGTTGTTGGTATTTTGATAAGGATTGTCAAACCATAGATTGTTTTGAGCAGTACAGACATTTTAACAATATTAATTCTTCCAATCCATGAATGTGGAGTACCTCTCATGCATTCATGTCATCCTCAATTTCTCTTGTTAGTGTTACATAGTTTTCAGGGTATGCCTTCTACCATGTAGTTGTTTATTTCTCGGCATTTTATTCTTATGTGTGTGTGTGTGTGTGTATACACATTATATTTGTGCAAATATAAATGGGATTGTTTCCTTAATATCTCTTTCTGCTACTTTGCTATTAGTGAATAGAAATGCAACATATTTCTGTGCTTTAATTCTGTACCCTACAATTTTATTAAATTTATTCATCAGTTCTACTAGTTTTTTGATGGTCTTTAGATATCATCTGCAGATAGTGACAGCTTTCTCTTTGCTTCCCAGTTTAGATGACTTATTTCTTTTTCTTTTTATTTCTTTGTCTTTTTATTTCTTTTTCTTTTCTGAATATCATGGTTAGGACTCCCAGAACTATGTTGAACGAAAGTGGTAAGAGTGAACATCCTTGTCTTGTTCCTGAAATTAGAAGAAAATCTTTCATATTTTCACCACTGAGTATGATTTTAGCTGGGGCTTTTCATATATGACCTTTATTATATTGAGGCATGTTTACTCTAAAAGTATTTTGCTGGGTGTTTTTATCATGAGTGAATGTTGTATTTTGTCAAATGCTTTTTCTGTATCTATCAAAATGATCATATGGTTTTTGTCTTCTCTCCTTTGTTATTGTAGTGTATCATATTGATTGATTTAAAGATATTGAGCCACCCTTGCATCCCTGGAATAAATCTTCCTTGATATGGTGAGTGACTTTTTTAAAATGGATTTTTGCATTCAGTTTGCTAATATTTTGTTTAAAAACTTTGCATCTATGATCATAGTTGCGGGCAACCTAAACATTGGTGGTCAAGGCTGGCAGTCAGACCAAGTATTCATAATTAGCCTCTTTGTCATGGTTGTGGGCACCCTAAACCACAGGGCTTCCTCCCTGCTAAAGGCTAAAAGGCTTAGCTGCTGCAAATGTGTCACACTTGTGTGTGGTGGTATCTCCTTCTCCCTGCCACAGGGCTGTAGTCACTTCAAAATGGCACTGGTCCCTGCCTGGGCCACTTGTAGAATATACTGGGGAAGGAGCTGCTTTGGAGTGGTACCTGATAAGGTGAATGAATTGAATGTGGTGGGTCCACAAAGGAACATAGAGTTGGGACACATAGTGTTAGCAAGACAGGTGATGGAGAGTAATGGTGCTGGCTCAGGCAAGTGTGCAAATGTCTGGCTATCTAGACTGGTGAAGGAAGAGAAATGGTACCTGCCAACATTTTTGATCCTGGAGAAATCTCCTAAAGATCCCTGTCCCTCCAGTTCATTTTCTGATATAGTAAAAAAAGAGGATCTCCACATATACCCCAAGTGTTTTCCAAACTGCTGCATTTATGCTGTGTGTCAATGTGTTGTTTGTTAAGCTAATCCTTCAAGGTCCAGGACTCCATTTTCTCCCACTCTCTGGTTCCCCCAGGGTTAAGCCTGATTATTATGAAAGTACCTTCTAACTTTAAAAGCTTCTGAAGCATAAATAAATAAATAAATAAATAAATAAATAAACTTCTGAAGCTAAGCCCCAGTAGTTTTCTTTTTCTTTTTTAAGATTTTATTTATTTATGTTTGATTGATTGATTGATTGATTGATTGATTTATTTATTTATTTATCTGTCTGTCTATCTATTTATGAGAGCATGAGCAGCAGGGAGGAGAAAGGGAGGGGAGGAGCAGACTCCCCACTGAGAAGGGAGCCAGATGCAGGACTTCATCCTGAGACCCCAGGATCATGACCTGAGCAGAAGGCAGATCTTTAACCAACCGATCCACCCAGGTATCCTATCCTACTAGTTTTCAAGGCCAGATGTTATAAGAACTCATCTTCCTAATGTGGATTATTAGTGCCTGAATGCCTGGCATGGAGTCTTATCCTCTCATTTCTTTGTGCTCGGTGGTATTCTTCCAATTTGTGGTTAGTCTTGCTGAGGATTTGGTTCCCAACTGTGTCTCTGCCCCTCCTACCCTTTTTAGTGTGGCCTCTTCTCTGATTAGCTTTGGAAGATCTGCCAATCTTCAGATCATTTTCAGTTAGTTGCATAAATGTAGCTGTTACCTTGTTATGTCCATAGGAAAAGGTGAGCACGGGATCTTTATTCTGCCATCTTCTGTGACTTTAAAATTTGGAAATTTAAAAATAAAATGGTAAAAGGTAAAAGAAATGCCCAAATAAAATAAAATGCATACTTGAAAACCCAAAATTCTTAACAGCTGAGTTATAGGCATATCAATTTGAATTATTTATTTTCTTTTAAAAAGTATCAGCATTTCCTGAATTTTAAAAAGAGAGATGACGGATTTATTTACATGAGATTTAAGCAGAACCTATCTAGTTCAATAAGTTTATGCATTAAATCTTTCATATATCTGTGTGGGTATCATAAAAATTAAAAGAAAGTAGAAACTAAATAGAAGCTTGTTAAAATATTTAAAAAGTCCCAAAAATAGGTAGAAAAAATAAAATGGACTGCCAGGTGATTTAAATATAGTTGCTATTATTCTGGGCTATAAAAATAATTATAATTATTTTTTTTAAGAAAATAAATGGAAATATAAACTAAATATATGAGGAATTAGATAATTTAAACAAAGAATTAAAATCTAATCTAGAATTTTAAAACATTTAAAATTAATAAATTATTGTATTTAATAGCAGAATTCATATAAAAGAGTACAAAATATGAAAGTATGAGAAACTCTGAAGAGTTGAACAGAAAAAGAATGAAGGAAAGAAAATGCAGGACTAAATATAAGAAAGCTATGGAATACAGGAACAATATCTAAGTCTAAATGAAATACCAGAATGAAAGTAGAATGAGATTGAAGTAGAAACAGTATTCAAAAACATAATGCCTACTGACCTTGCAGAAGTGAAGAAAGACTTTAACCACAGAATCATTGAGTTTGGACTGTTCTGTTGAAGAAAAAATACAAAAAAAAAAAAAAAAAAAAAAGTCATACATAGATTACCATAGTCAAATTTCCTAAAACAAGAAATAAGGATAACATTCTTAAAGTGGCATGAGAAAAAAAAAAATGACACAACACCTTTACAAAAATATGAAGTCTTTGGCACACTATTCAACAAAACCTAATGATGCCAAAAGTTAAAGGAAAGATGATGCAAATGTTGAAAGAAAAAATCATATTAACCTAGAATTATTATCAGAATTAAATAGTTTTGGAAAATAAAGGTAGAGTACATACAACGTTTTATAGCCAATGTTGAAATATTAAAAGGCTGAAAATCAAAGGTCTAATGTTGCCTGATAAGAAGCTGGGGGGGAAAAAAAACAAAAACAGAAAAAAATAAAGAAAATAAAGTTAAACTTAGAAAATTTTAAAAAAGCTGTAAAAATTTAACAAAGCCAAAGTTATTTAAAAAGATTACAAATTGATTAACATCTTAAAGATGACTCAAAAAATAAAATAGCTTTTTAGTAAGTGTGTATTAGTACAACTGTAAGTCAGTAGTAGAGAAATGAAACATGATAGAGTCCAGACACAGGTATATACTTATTTTAGGTATGCTAAAGCATATATGAAGCTGGATGATAGACCATTACTGTTTGGAGGCATGATCAATCCAAATCTGCGCTGTGGTATAAAGTGTAATGGCATACCAAGTTTTAAGTTGTAGCATCAGTTTTTCATAATCTGTGCAATTATTTATTGGGTCAGTTGGCAATATAGACAAGAAAATAATAAATAAAACAGACAAATGGGTTTACCCAAAGGGGTTAATGTCAGGAATATACAAAGAACTTCTACAACTCAACTACAAAAAACACATAACCCAATTTAAAAAATAGGAAAAATACTTAAATAGTTCTCCCCAAGAAGGTTTACTAATGGCCAATAAGCAATGTCAAGACGCTCCTTATTACTAATCATTAGGGATTTGTAAGTCAGAATCACAATGAGATATTACATCACATACAAAGGATGGCAGCTATCAAAAGAACAGAAAATAACATGTCAAGGATGAGGACAAGTTGGAACCCTTGTACACTACTGGGGATGTAAAACATTACAATCATACGGATAACAGTATGGAGTTTCCTTAAAAAGTGTAAAATAGAATTACCATACACTCCAGTAATCCAACTTCTGAGTACCCAAAAGAACTCAAAGCAGGATCTCAAACAGCTATTTGCATACTTGTGTTTACCACAGCTGGAAAATACACAAATATCCATCAACAGATGAATAGGTAAAGAAAATAGATACATAAAATGAATTATGCAGACTTAAGAAAGAAAGAAGTCCTGTCACATGCAACAACATAGATGAAACTTAAGGGCTATATGTTAAATGAAATGAGCCAGTAACAGAGGACAAATATTGTATGAGTCTATTCATATGAAATATGTAAAGCAATGAAGGAAGCAGAGTAGAAAAGTGTTTGCAAGCACTGGGGGAATTTATGTCTAATGAGTAAAGAGTTTAAATGTTGCAAAATGAAAAAGTTCTAGTGATCTATTGCACAGCAATGGGAATATATTTGACATTATTGAACTAAACACTAAAAATTATTATGACAAACTTAGTCATGTGCTTTTTTGTCATAATAAAAATATAACTATATTTCTGCTAGCAACATAGCCATAGCTGTCCAGCAAAGTGAAACTGCCATCCATCTTGAGAATAATGAAATTATAATTAGGATTTTTTTTTTTTTCAAAATTCCTCATGGTGGTGGCGGTACAAAATCTATCTGGGGGATATTTAAAAGAATCCTGCAGTTTGGACTCTTTCCATGGTATGCCTGTGCACTTTTATCAAAATTATCTTGGTTACATATTAGACATACCGGGAATGTCTTCAGCTATTTTTGCAAATTGCCGAATGTGATTGAGCATACTACTAGCAATTTGTTTTGGCTGTGGTGGTAATTCATTGTAAATTTTTTTTTTTTTTTTTTTTTTGCAAGATTCCATTTGATGCCTTCTGGTGTCATCAAATACATCCGAAAAGTTCCAGAGATTATAATGTTATTTACAACTGTATTTTTCCAAATATTTCTTTTCTGATTTCGGAGAAGATTGCTGAACCATAATGGATTCTTTGATACTCTCCAAAGAGCACTTTGGAGTATTATCTGGCTAGGTCTTGGTGATTGCTGCCGTTCTAGTATAAAGATCAGCTAAGGCATTCTCTGGCTATTACTCCTTTGTGTATAGGGCTTTATCTTTATATATAGAGACAATAGAGCACTTAAAATATCTTTATTCTTAATGAAGTTTCTTCTGAAATCAAGAAATCTTGTGGTTTCTATATTATCCAAATTCATGGCCTAACCCCAAAGCATTGCTGCTAATAGCAAACATAGTAGCTCTATTATTTCCAAATACTTAGCAAGCTCAGTGAATGACAGGAGTTCTGCAATCTCAACTAGGTTTGTCTCTGCTAACGAGACCTATCCTAGGGGTGAGTTCAAATTTCTTGTGTTGTATAATGCCTGACATTTTCCTGTTTGTGTCATAGACTATGGCCCCTCGAACACAATATTTTCCAGGGAAGGCAATTTTAATAAATGTACTTGAGATATGGACAGTTATCAAAAATATGCTAGGACATTTGTGAGTTCTCTCTTCTTTTGGTAGTAAAAGGGAAGTTGGGTGAATATGTTTGAGGAATAAAGAGATATAAGAATTTACCTCCTAAGCATAAATCATATCCTAGGGAATTTATTTCTATAATATTAAAACATGAATTGGAAGTTTAATATTCTTTCTTTTTTTAAGATTTTACTTATTTATTCATGAGAGACACAGAGAGAAAGACAGAAATAAGCAGAGGGAGAAGCAGACTCCATGCAGGGAGCCCAATATGGGACTCGATCCTCAAACTGGGATCATGCCCTGAGCCAAAGGTAGATGCTTAACTGCTGAGCCATCCAGGTGTCCCTTAATATGCGTTCTGAGATGAAAAAGAAGGTAGGTAGTTGTAATCAATCTTAGAGGTCCTGTCATATTTAAAACATCCTGAGGTCATTTACATATTTGGATAATACTAGAATTGCAGGAAAATCTAACAGTCCTCAGGGTCTTGACTAAATGATTTGAAAAATAGGACAGTGTCATAGTAAACTCTAGAGACATAACTATCTCAATACATTGTTGAGTTTTCAAAAAAAGGAATATATTTACTCTCTTGTTGCAAAAGGACACCAGTATAAAGATTCTAGACTGGGGAGTGGGAAGTATCTGTGGGTTATTAAAAACAAACTCAGGCACAATTTGAGTAATAGTGACCGGTGTTTGAGGTTCATATTCCATACTTCATCTATCAAAAATTTGTAGGCTTGTTATTTAATATTTAGATGAATATTTCTAAGATTATTTAAGGATAAAGTAGAAAATCAGTCACTCAGTTCTCATTCAGATTACCTTTATTGATCAGCTGTTTATTTTTCATTTTTTTTTAGTGATCACGGGATAATTGCTTGCCCAGTATTGTTTTCTGATTGTGCTTCCTGTAGGTGTCTTTTATAAAAGGCTCTCTTTGCCAGTATGTGATGACTGGAAGGAACCCACTATTTTTTTTGTTTGTTTGTTTGTAAAGCTATCAGCTGCAGTTTTTCCTGAGTTTCATTCTACTTTTACTCTAAATTTTCAGTGTTGGAGGTCTGGCAGTAGGAGAATTTCCTGTTACAGGTTTGTGGAAGTTTAATTTTTCTATTTTTGGCTTAATGCTAGCCCAAAACATGAAGACAAAGATGGTACACATCTCTTTGAGAATTTATACAATGGGTGTTACCCTATTCCTAAAGTCGTCTAAGGATTGTCTTCTCTTTGCTTGCAGGACTGTATTAAAATATTATCTATTTTCGTGAGAGAGATTTCAAAGATATTATTAAACATTTTCAGCTTTTTGAAACCACTCTAGTTCCCTATGCAAAATGGGGTCTCTTAAATTAGTCTTAGGATCTTCCTTTTTTGCATTTGCCAGCCATTATGTGCACATGAGATTCATTTTTAGAACTACTCGAAATTCTTGTGTAAATTTCTGCTTATCTTTTTGGCTTTAGGATTTTAACAATAGCTTTCACCTATTACCAGGATGAGGTCTTAAAATAAGCTGTAAGGGGCTTGCTCAATTCTAATTATGGCTCAATTTTAACAGGCAAATAAGCATTGGAAGTTTCTTTCTGGATGGTCAATATGGTAGGTAAATTAGATCAGATAGGAAGGTAGAGGCAGAGAGCAATGAAAGTGTATAGGATATGGAAAGGGATATGTTGGAAAAAAACATTAGGGTCAATTTATTGTTTGGGGAATGTGAAAAAGAATTAAGTTCACATACTTTTTCTTTGTCTTGGTGGCACAACTATTTTGCAATCTGAATAGATTTAGAAGCTTTCTCATCCCAGTTAAAATGCAGACCATTGGATGTTTGGAATTGTCCTTTTATATTTTAAATCATTTTAATACAAATAATTTAGTTTATAAGTTTAACATTAGTGAAAATAGGAAGAAAGGAGTCTTAGTGAGCAATCTATTTTTTGAAAAGCCAGCAGTTTTGTTTTGTGCATAATTTATTGCCCAACAGGGCAACTGTTGCTCAGATGAGTAAACTATTTGTCTAGATAAGTTGTTTTAAAGAATTTGCTGAAGCAAATTTTAAAGTTATTTATTGGTTTGTGGACTTATTTTCTGGACAAGCATTTACCAAAATAGACAACTAAGTTAGGCTGATAAAGATTGTCCAGGTTCTAAGTTCCATCAGTTGAGTTATATTGAAACACATGTCCTCAACTTCACAGAAAAGTGTAAATCTTTTCAGTTATTAAAGCAGGCTATTGGTACATGGGCCCTAAATTTATTGGCAATCAACGATAGAGTCTGCATACTATATGCCCCAGATCTTTGAGAAACTTGAAGTTTTACAATAATTTTATATTTAAAACATCATGCATACATACTATGTAGTAAAGAATTTAGACCTACCCAAGAGGATGTCTGGCTTTTGCTCACAGCTCCTGTGAGGTAATCACTAATGTCTTGGGAATGTCCTGTCTGATAAGAGTGTTTACTTGAGGGTCTTGGACACTCTAGGTTGTCTAACATTGTGATTTTTGGTAAGAGTTTTGGGTCTTGGGATCCCTGGGTGGCGCAGCGGTTTGGCGCCTGCCTTTGGCCCAGGGTGTGATCCTGGAGACCACGGATCGAATCCCACATCGGGCTCCCGGTGCATGGAGCCTGCTTCTCCCTCTGCCTCTGTCTCTGCTTCTCTCTCTCTCTCTCTCTCTCTCTCTGTGACTATCATAAATAATAATAAAAAAAATTTAAAAAAGAAAAGAGTTTTGGGTCTTATGGCATCAGCTGGACTGCTGGAGGGCTGGAAAAAGAGGTTAGCAATGTGGGCAGTTAGTCATATCTATGTGATGGAGCCTGGCTAAAGACTCTAGACATCATGAGTCTCGAGTGAGCTTCCCTGGTTGCCAAAACTGCACACATAATGTCACACAAGGTTGCTGGCAGAAGAGGACAATTGGAAACTCCATCTTTGCAACCTTTTAGACTTTGCCAATGGGTCTCTTCCCTTGACTGATTTGAATGTATCCTTTCACTGTATCCCATTGTAGGTGCGAGTCTGACTGTTTTCCATGAGTTCTGTGAATGCTTCCAGCAAATGAATAAAGCGAAGAGTGATCTTGGCAGCCACTGAATCTGCAACTGGTATCAGAAGTGTTGGTGATCTTGTGGTCTGTCCTATAACCTTTGCAGATACATATTCATATATATTCATTTTCTTCTTCACTTCTAGTAGATGAGAAATGTAAATCAGGTTACTTTTTCGGATGGTACTTATCATGCAGATGTATCAATAATTCCATCATGAATATCTGATAATTTATCTTTAAGAAATCTTACAGAATCTTTCATTTAGGAATGAATGCTAAAAATATTGTTATTTTGAGGTTTTCTAATTTATTTTCCTACAATTCAGTCAAAATGTATAAAATATCAGTGCTCTATTAAAATGCTTCCACATATTTAAATGTCCATGTATCCTAACTCTGGGAAATGAACTAGGGGTGGTGGAAGGGGAGGAGGGCAGGGGGTGGGGGTGAATGGGTGATGGGCACTGAGGGGGGCACTTGATGGGATGAGCACTGGGTGTTATTCTGTATGTTGGCAAATTGAACACCAATAAGAAATAAATTTATTATTAAAAAAATAAATGTCCATGTATCATTGTTTCTCTGCCTATTTTAAAACTTTAAAGACCTTCATTTAATATTATCCAATGTTTCTTATAAAAGGGTTTGCATGATAAATTATTCTTTTCATTGAAAAGAAATACAAACCTGGTTAATTCAAAGGAAAAAAAATATGTCTGCAGATGATTTTTCTCTGTAAGATTTTTTTTTCTTTTTGTTAACTAGGAAAACTTAATTTTACTTTAGCTATCAGAAAAATAACCTTCAAATTGAAGACCAATATAAAATCTATTTGTAATCAGATACTTGAGGTTGTTTTTTTAATCTCTGTAGTTCTTAGTATTTTCCTAAATGCCAGTGTTTCTGAAACAGAACTCAGTATTATTTATTCATGGCAAATAATGCACCCTAGTTCTCCCTAGTTCCCTAGTTCTCCTGTGCTATAGTTTCCCCCTTCTCATGTGATATGATGAGAACCAGATATCATCCTAATAAACCAGTTCAGATTGTAGATAAGGAATAATCCAAAAATGAATCTGAGCCTTTATTAGAATTAAGAGACCATTTATGTGTCCCCTTCCTATTCAGAGAGTCTCCTTAGAAATATAATGAGAAGGGTCTTGGGTCTTCATGCTTTGTAATGTACATAAATTTCATCAGTGGATTGGGGTGGGGGGGCACCTGGCTGGTTCAGTTGGTAGAGCATGCTACTCTTGATCTCAGCATTGTAAGTTTGAGCCTCACATTGGTGTAGAGATTACTCAAGATATTTTTAAAAATCATTTCTTCAATGGGGACATAAAACCAGAGTCTCCAGCTTTACAACCCAGGGATGTCTATAGGGTCCTAGAGTTTTATGCCCTTGTGAAAATGTGAACATATACCTCTGGGGTATAATTTTTTTTTGGAATTTCTACTAGCTAATTAGTCAGAAATAATCTCTAAGGCTCATCTTTTAGTTCCAATCCCAAATAGTAAAATTTTCTCAGAGAGACTTAATTGTAGAGAAACATAAGATATTTTCTCTCAACCCCCAAGTTGGTAATATCTAACTTCCCTCTAGTATTTAGTTAGCTTTTCTGTTTGATAATTATGTAATCTAAGTCTTTGAATAACGGTTACAAAAGGCAATGACTAAGTAGACTTCAACAAAACATCTTTTATGTGACAAAATGAATTCTGAATTAACTCTAAATATTTGTCTCACAATCAAAAGATCTCAAAGAACCCAAGTTAATGATGAACACACCAATATACTTGTATACTTATTTTTGCAATTCCACATTCTATTGACCTTTAAAAATATTTTAAGTATTTTTAAAATTTAATTTTTAATTTGACTAATTATAGATGGGCATTCAGTAGTGAGAAATAATACAGTGAGATCTGGTGTACCCTTTATGCACCAGATCAGTGGTACCATCTTATAAAACAGATGCAATATTACAATGAATATATATTGATATTGATGATCAGCCAAGATGCAGTCAGCCAAGGTGTAGTTTCATCACTAAAATGATCATTCATTTTGTTCTTTCATAGCCACATTCAATTCCCTTCTGCCTCCACATCCTTTTATCTCCTGACATTTCTATCCTACTGTTTGTTTCTATAATATTGTCATTTCAAGAATGTTGTATACATAGGATCCTATAGTTCATAAACCCTGGAGATTTACTTTTTTATACATAGCATAATTCTCTAGAGATTAAACCATATTGCTGCATGTATCAATAGTTCCTATTTATTATTGAACAATATTCCATGGTATGGATAAACCAGTATGTTAAACCATTCATTCACTGAAGGATACTCGTGTGTGTATGTGTGTGTGTGTGTGTCTGTGTATGATGATGACTAACTATACACATCCATTTTCATGATTTCTTGCTTGTATTAAAGTTTTCATTTCTCTTCTTAGAGATACATGTCTAAGGGTGCAGTTTCTTGGTCGTATAGAAGTTGCAATGTTTACTTTTATAACGAACTTCCCCACTGATTTTAGAGTGGCTATATTTTACATTCTCACCAGCAATCTATGAGTGATCCAGTCTATGTATTCCTCGCCAGTATTTGGTGTTATAGGTACTTTTTATTTTAGCCATTGTGATTAGTGAGTACTGATATCTTATAGTTTTAACTTGTATTTTTCTAACAGCTAATGATATTGAACATCTCTTTATGTGCTTGTTATCTATATACCCTCTTTGGTGAAATGTCTTTTCATGTCATTTTCTATTTTGTTATCTATATACTCTCTTTGGTGAAATGTCTTTTCATGTCATTTTCTATTTTCCGAATGGATTGTTTCCTTAATCATCGTGTTTTAAGAGTTCTTTATATATTCAGTATAGGATATGTGGTTTGAAAATATTTTCTCCCAGTCTGTAGCTTGTGTTTTTATCATCTTTTAATAGCAAAATTTTTTAATATTGATAAAGTCTAGTTTATCCATTTTTTGTTTTATGAATAATGTCACATACAAGAACATTTTGAGCAGCTTAAAATTGTGGAATTTTTTTTCTTTTTTTTTTAAGTGTGCAGCTTTATATTTTACATTTATGTCTATGATTTATCTTGAGTTAATATTTTTAAAGATTTTATTTTATTCATTTATTCATGAGAGATACACAGAGAGAGGCAGAGACATAGGCAGATGGAGAAGCAGGCTCCATGCAGGGATCCTGATGTGGGACTTGATCCCGGGACCAGGATCACACCCTGAGCCAAAGGCAGACGCTCAACCGCAGAGCCACACAGGTGTCCCTGAGTTAATATTTTTATAAGAAGTGAGACTTAGGCATAAAAATATTTAGGGAAGGGACCTTGGCATATAGGTGGATGTCCTACTGCCCTATAATCATTCATTGAAAAAACATCTTTCTTCCATTGAATTGGTTTTTGCACCTTTGTCAAATTTGGACATATTTGTGTGGGTCTATTTCGGGACTCTATTCTGTTCATTGAGGTATCAATTTCTCTGAAAACCCACACAATTTGGGTACTGTAGCTATATAATAAGACTTGAAATGAGTAGACTGATTCCTCCCAGTATATTCTGGATTTTAAATATTGTGTTAGCTATGCTGATTCTTTTGCCTTTCCATGTAAGTTTGGAATAACCTTGTCTATATGAAATATCTTGCTGGGAATATTTTATAGGAATTATATTAATCATACATATCAATTTGGGGGAGAATTGGCATCTTTACTATGATAAATCTTCTAATCCATGAACACAGCATTTCTCTCCATTTATTTACATCTTTGATTTTTTAATCAGTGTTTTGTAGTTTTGAGCATCAAATTCTATACACGTTTTTTTTACTTACACCTAATTTTCTTAGTTTTCTTAGCAATTATATTTGGCATACTTTTAATTTCATTATCTATGTGTTTACTGCCAGTATATAGGGATGTAATTGAGTTTCATATGCTATCTTGTATGCTACAAACTTACACAATTCTTATTACATCCAGGGGTTTTTGATAAATTCATTTTGATTTTCTATGTGAATAATTATGCTATCTACAAGCAGAGATTGTATCATTTCTTCTTCTTGCTTTATTGCACTGTATAGAATTTCAGTGCTATATTGAATAAAAGTGGTGAGAGCAGATTTCTTTGCTTGGTTCTCAATATCAGGAAAAAGTATTCACTTTTTCATTCTTAAGTTAGTTGTAGGTTTTTGGTAAATATTCTTTATCAATAGAGGAAGTTTTTCTCTATTTCTATATTTCTGAGACTTTTATCCTGGATCAGTCTTGAATTTTGTCAAATACTTTTTCCTTCATAAGTTGATAAAATTATGTAATTTTTCTTCTATAGCCTGTCAGTATAAAGAAATACATCTTTAAAAATATAAAACAACCTTGCACCCTTTAAATAACCCCCCATGATTTCATGCTGTATATATATATATATATATATATATATATATATATATATATGAGAGACAGAGAGAGACAAAGAGAGGAGAGAGAGTTGAATTTTAGTTGCTAATACTTTGTAAGGATCTTCACATTTATATTAGACATATTAATCTGTGGTTTTCTTTTTCTATACCATGTTTAATTCAGTTTGGTATCAGGACAATACTAGCTTCATGAAATGATCTGGGATGCCTCTTCCTCCTGTATTTTGCAGAGGTGGTTGTGTAGTATTGGTCTTAGTTTTTTAATGTTCTGGCAGCATTCCTTAGGGAAGCCATCTGGGCCTGGATTTCTGTTTTGTTTTATTGAGTACAAATTTGTTTTCTGTAGTAGGTCACAGAGTTATTCAAATTATCTATATCAATTTGGGAGATTTGCTGTAATTTGTGCCTTTTAGGGAGTTGGTCCATTTCATCTAAGTTGTATAATTTATGTGTGTCTTGTTGTTTGTATTACTCTTTTAATATTATTTTGATGTCTACAGGATCTGTAATGCTACCACTTTTTATCCCTGATATTGCTAATTTGTCTTCTCAATTTTTTGGTCAATTTCCTAAAGGAACTTGCCTATTATATTGATCTTTTTAAAAAATGCAGCACTCATTTTATTGTTTTTTTTTTTCTTTTTTCAATTTCATTTATTTCTGCTCTTTATTGTTCTTTCCTTTTGCTTGCTTTGAGTTTCTTTGGCACACCTTTTTCTAGGTTCTGGAAGTGAGACCTTAGATTATTGATTTGAGACTTTTTTTCTTTATTTATGTGTGCATTTAGTGCCATAATTTTCCTTCTCAACACTTTTTGAGCTGTGTCTCATAATTTTAATGTTTTTGTATTTTCTTTTATATTTTTACATTACTTTTTTTGTATATTTTTTATAGGAGTTTGATTTGCCAATCTATAGTATAGCACCCAGTGCTCATCTCGTCAAGTGCTCCCCTCAGGGCCTGTCACCTGGTCACCCCATCCCCCGCCCACCTCCCTTTCCACCACCTCTTGTTCATTTCCCAGAGTCAGGTGTCTCTCATGTTCTGTCTCCCTCTCTGATATTTCCCACTCATTTTCTCTCCTTTCCCCTTTATTCCCTTTCACTATTTTTTATATTCCCCAAATGAATGAGACCATATAATGTTTGTCCTTCTCCAATTGACTTATTTCACTCAGCATAATACCTTCTAGTTTCATCCATATGGAAGCAAATGGTGGGTATTTGCATTTCTAATGGCTGAGTAATATTCCATTGTATACATAGACCACATCTTCTTTATCCATTTGTCTTTCGATGGACACTGAGGCTCCTTCCACAATTTGGCTATTGTGGACATTGCTGCTATAAACATTGGGGTACAGGTGTCCTGCCATTTCACTGCATCTGTATCTTTGGGGTAAATCCCCAGCAGTACAATTGCTGGGCCATAGGGTAGCTCTATTTTTAACTCTTTGAGGAACCTCCACACAGTTTTCCACAGTGGCTATACCAGTTCACATTCCCACCAACAGTGCCGGAGGGTTCCCCTTTCTCCACATCCTCTCCAACATTCGTTGTTTCCTGTCTTGTTAATTTTTACCATTCTCACTGGTGTGAGGTGGTATCTCATTGTGGTTTTGATTTGTATTTCCCTGATGGCAAGTGATGCAGAGCATTTTCTCAAGTGTTTGTTGGCCATGTATGTTTTCTTTGGTGAAATTTCTGTTCATGTCTTTTGCCCATTTCATGATTGGATTGTTTATTTCTTTGCTGTTGAGTTTAATGTGTTCTTTATAGATCTTGGATACTAGCCCTTTATATGTCATTTGCAAATATCTTCTCCCATTCTGTAGGTTGTCTTTTAGTTTTGTTGACTGTTTCTTTTGCTGTGCAGAAGCTTTTTATCTTGATTAAGTCCTAAAAGTTCATTTTTGCTTTTGCTTCTCTTGCCTTCAGAGATGTATCTTGCAGGAAGTTGCTGTGGCCAAGTTCAAAAAGGATGTTGCCTTTGTTCTCCTCTGGGATTTTGATGGAATCTTGTCTCACATTTAGATCTTTCATCCGTTTTGAGTTCATCTTTGTGTATGGTGAAAGAGAGTGGTCTAGTTTCATTCTTCTGCATGGGATGTCCAATTTTCCCAGCACCATTTATTGAAGAGACTGTCCTTTTTCCAGTGGATAGTCTTTCCTTCTTTGTCAAATATTAGTTGGCCATAGAGTTGGGGGCCCATTTCTGGGTACTCTATTCTGTTCCATTGATCTATGTGTCTGTTTTTGTGCCAGTACCACACTGTCTTGATGATCGCAGCTTTGTAGTACAACTTGAAATCTGGCTTTGTGATGCCCCTGGCTCTGGTTTTCTTTTTCAGTATTCCTCTGGCTATTCGTGGTCTTTTCTGATTCCATATTTACATTATTTCGATGCATTTTTAAATATCCTATTAGTCCTGTTTTTTGACCCATGGATGATTTGGAAGTATATTATTTAGTTTCCAGCTATTTGAAGGTTTATGATCATTGTGTTGTCACCCTTCTTCTGAAGGATGTTGAGGGTAATCTGTTTCAGCTCCTTCAGCTTCTGGTAGTTGCATGAATTCCTTGGCTTCTGGGCACCTCATCTTTTTAAAGGTTATCTACAAATCTCTTTCAGCTTAATCTTCATATTACCTTATTCCCTGTGTGTATGTATCAAATATCCTTTTCCTTGATCATCTAAACAATTCAAATAGTATAAGTGTGAAACTCTGGATATGATTCATCCTTGGGCAAAATTCATCTCTATCTATGGGTCTGAAAACTAGAAAACATGTTATTTGCTTTTAAAATATCATGACAGGAATGAATGGCATTATAGTTATAGAAATTCCCATTCCACAATTGAGGTATTGGTCTAATTAGGTAATTTTCTACTTTTTCCTTATATCCCTATATTTTGCCACTGAGCTGTTTGATGTATGCACATTTAAGACAGTAATGTATTCTTTATGGATTGACCCTTTTTTATTATATAAAGTCCGTCTCTGTATTAGTAATTTTTTTTTGTTCAAGGAGATATCAGGATAGGTACTTCTACTTTCCTTTTATTCATGTTTGCAGGATCTTTTTCCATCCTTTTACTTTCAACCTCTTTTGTTATATTTGAAGTGAATTTCTTGGAAACAGTACCTAGTGGGTCATGTTTTAAATCTGTTCTGTTAATCTCGCTCCCTCTTTTAATTGGTATATTTAGGCTATTTACATTTAGTGTAATTATTATATATTAGAGCTTAAGCACAGGCATATCTTGGATATTGCAGATTTCATTCCAGCCCATTGCAAAAAAGTTAATGTCACAATATGATGAGCCAAATGAAAGTTTTGGTTGTCCAATGCATATAAAAGTTATGTTACACTCTACTGGTCTATTAACTGTATAATGGCATTATGTCTAAAAATGTGCATCTCTTAATTTAAAAGTACTTTAAACCTAAAAATGCTAACCATTATCTGAGCTTTCAGTGGAACATAATCTTTTTGCTGGTGGAGAGACTTGCCTCAGTGTTGATGGCTGCTGACCAATCAAGGTGGTGGTTAGTGAAAGATGTGGTGGCTGTGGCACAATTTCTTAAACCAACAATGGAATTTACCCATCAATTAACTTCCTTTAATGAATAATTTCTCTGTATCAGGTAATGATGATAGCATTTTACATACAACAGAATTTCTTTCAAAATTGGAGTCAACCATCTCGAACACAGCCAGTGCTTTACCAACGAAGTTTTGTAATATTCTAAATTTTTATTGATATTTCAAAAATCTTCACAGCAATAGGGCATCTGAGTGCCTCAATCAGTTAAGTGTCTGACTTCAACTCAGATCATGATCTCAGGATCCTGTTCCTCTGCTCTTCCCCCCACTCATTTTTTTCCTCTTTCTCTCATAAAATAAATAAAATATTTTTAAAAATCTTTGCAGCATCTTCACTGGGTGTAGACTCCATCTCCAGAAGTCACTTATGCCCATAAGAAGTAACTCCTCATTTTGGGGATCCCTGGGTGGCTCAGCGGTTTGGGGCCTGCCTTTGGCCTCAGAGCGCAATCCTGGAGTTCCAGGATCGAGTCTCACATTGGGCTTCTGGCATGGAGCCTGCTTCTCCCTCTGCCTGTGTCTCTGCTTCTCTCTCTCTCTCTCTCTATCATGAATAAATAAACAAAATCTTAAAAAAAAAAAAAAGAAGTAACTCCTCATCCATTAAAGTTTTATCATGAAATTGCACCAGTTCATTCACACTCTCCAGCTCCATTTCTAGTTTTCTTGCTATTTCTACCATATCTGCAGTTTTTTCCTCTACTGATGCTTTGAACCCCTTAAAGTGATCCATGTAGGTTGGAATCAATGTCTTTCAAACTCCTGACCATTATTTACCTGATCCTATGAATCTACTCTAAAAGGTTTTCAAGTGGGAGATGCCTGGGTGGCTTAGCAGTTGAGCGTCTGCCTTTGGCTCAGGTCGTGATCCTGGAGTCCCTGGATCGAGTCCCACACTGGGCTTCCTGCCTGGAGCCTGCTTCTCCCTCTGCTTATATCTCTGCCTCTGTGTGTGTATGTGTGTCTTTCATGAATAAATAAAAAATAAAATCTTTTAAAAAAATTTAAGAAGTTTTTCAACTGGGGATGCCTGGGTGACTAAGTGGTTGAGCATCTGCCTTTGGCTCAAGTCATGATCCCAGGGTCCTAGGATTGAGTCCTGAATCAGGCTCCCTGCGGAGCCTGCTTCTCCCTCTGTCTATATCTCTGCCTCTTTCTGTGTATCTCTCATGGGTAAATAAATAAAAATTTAAAAAATCTAATAATAAAAAAGGTCTTCAAAGTACTTTTCCCAGATCAGCAGAAACATCTATGGGAGACAACTCTATCTCTTCCATAATAAGATTTGAAATTTGAAATTACTTTTTGATCCGTAGGCTGCAGAATAGATGTTTTGTTAGTGTGTATGAAAATAATATTAATTTCATTGTACTTCTTCATCATAGTTCTTGGATGGTCAGGTGTATTGTCAGTGAGCAGTCATTTTTTTTTTTTTTTTTTTTTTTTTTTAGCAGTCATGTTTTGAAAGGAATTTTTGTTTCTGAGCAGTAGGTGTCAACAGTAGGCTTAAAATATTTAGTAAACCATGTTGTAAACAGATGTGCTTTCATCCAGGTTTTGTCATTACACTTCTAAAGCATAGGAAATTTAGCATAATTCTTAAAAGCCCTAGGATTTTTAGAATGGTCCATGAGCACTGATGACTTCTCTCTAGCTATGAAAGTCTTAGATGTCATCCTCTTCCAATAGAAGGCTTTTTACACTTACATTGAAAATCTGTCAGGGACACCTGGGTGGCTCAGTGGTTGAGCATCTGCCTTTGGCTCAGGTCATGATCCCACAGTCCTGGGATTCTGGCTCCCTGCCTGCTTCTCCCTCTGCCAGTGTCTCTGCCTCTCTCCCTGTGACTCTCATGAATAAATAAAATCTTTTAAAAAATAGAAAATCTGTTGTTTCAGGTAGCTGTCTTAATTATATTTAGATCTTCTGGATAATTTGTAGCAGCTTCTACATCAACATTTACTTCACCTTGAACTTGTGTGCTATAAAGTTGGCTTCTTTCCTTAAACCTCACAAATCAACTTCTGCTAGTTTCCACCTTTCCTTCTGCAACTTCCCCACTTCTCTTGTTCTTCATAGAATTAAAGTGAATTAATTGCCCTGGATTAGGCTTTGACTTTAAGGGAATGATGTGACTGGTTTGATCTTCTGTCCAGACCACTCAAATGTTCCCATGTCAGCAATAATCTGTTTTACTTTCTTACTATTTGTGTGTTAAAAGTGGTACTTTTCATTTCGTTCAAGGACTTTTCCTTTGCATACACAATTTGGCTATTTGGCGAAAGGACCTAGCTTTCAGCCTTTCTCACTAAGTTTAATAATTTCTAGCTTTTGACTTAGAGTAAGAAATGTGTCCTCTTCTTTTCACTTGAGGCCATTGTAGGGTCTTAATTTCAATGTTGTTGTTGTTGTTGTACTTGAGGCAATAGAGACCTGAGGAAAGGGGTGAATAGGGTGAGCCAGTGGGACAGTCAGAACACACATAACATTAAGTTCACCATCTTATATGGGCACAGTTTGTGACTCCACCAAATTTACAATAGCAATATCAAAGATGACTGATCATAGATCACATAACAATTATAATAATAATGAAAGATTTTGATCTACTGTGAGAATTACCAAAGTGTGACATAGAGACACAAAGTGAGCAAATCCTGTTGGATAAATGGTATTCATAGATTTGCTTAATACAGGATTGCCACAAACCTTCAGTTTGTAAAAAAAAAAAAAAAAAAAAAAAAAAGTACCTGTGAAATACAATAAAATGAGGTATGCCTACATGCCACTTAAATATTTTTGTTTTCTGTTGGTTTTCTCTATTGTTTTTAGATATTTGGTCCCTTTATGTTCCTTTCCCTGCTTTTCTATGTGTTCCTTTATTCCTTTGTAGAATTCTGGTTTTATGTTTTTTCTAAGGATGGCTTCAAGTATCACATTATATCAGACACAATGTATGTATACATTACCTTATATTAGAATTGATTATTGCTAGTATTTTAGAGTTTCAGTAAAGTATAGAAACCTTATGCCTCTTATTGTCTTTTCCTTGTTTATAACTGTCTTCAATATTTCCTCTACATGTTTTTTTAAAGATTATTTATTTATTTATTAGAGAGAGAGAGAGAGACACAGGCTGAGGGAGAAGCAGGCTCCCTGAAAGGAGCCTGATGTGGGACTCATCCTGGATCCCGGGATCATGCCCTGGGCCAAAGGCAGACGCTCAACCGCTCAACCGCTGAGCCACCCAGACATCCCTCTACATGTGTCTAGAACCATGACAGACATTGCTATTTTTTTTATTCAACCATCAAACAAAATTTAGAAAATTTAAAAGGGAAATCTATTGGATTTACCTTTACTTTTTCCTATTCTGTATTCTCTACTTTGTTTCAAGTTTCCTTCTTAACCGTTCTCTGTGGGTGAGTTTGCTGACAACGAATCATAATAGTTTCTTTGTATCTAAAAAATATCTTGATTTCCTTTTCATTCCTGAATAATATTTTAACTTGATATAGGACTCTAGGTTGCCAGTTCCTTTCTTTAAAGCCTTGGACAGCGATGTATCACTTCCTTCCGGTCTCCATGGATTATAATGAAAAATTCATTTTTTTTTAGATTTTATTTATTTACTCATGAGAGACACAAAGAGAGAGGTAGAGATATAGGCAGAGGGAGAAGCAGGCTCCTGGGGCGGGGCGAGGGGCATGGATCCTGATACAGGACTCAATTACAGGACCTCGGGATCATGACCTGAACCAAGGGCAGATGCTCAACCACTAAGCCACTCAGGCATCCTGAGAAATTCACTTTAATTTGAATTGTTTTTCCTTTATTGATGAGGTTTTGTTTTTCTCTCACTGCTTTTAATATCTTTTCTTTCTCTTTAGTTCACATCTCTCTCAGACACCACCAGGGGCCATGGGTGAACATGGATTGGGGCACTGCATTATAGCTTTGTAAAGGCTGTAAAGGTTAGAAGGGTCTAACCTTTCTACTGTCTTGGTGTATCCAGTTGGGGTGGATCCAGTTTTTCCTGTGCTGTTTGTCTTCAGTCTAACAGTTTTCTATTGTCTGAGGCTGTCCCTTTCCTTGTCCTTTAGAAAAAGACAGCAGAAATTTTAAAGAGTTACTTATTCCCATTGGCATTTCTGATTTTTGGCTTCTTCAATACAAAGGGTGGGAATCATGTGGCAAAAAAAAAAAAAAAAAACCTAAGGACTCTGTGTCTTTTCTTGAGTTGCAAGTTCCTAGTCAGCCTGTCTTTTCTTTCACTTTCAAAGTCTTTTTATACTGGCTTTATATGTAATGTCAGGGATTTTAGTTATATTTAATAAGAGAAATATTAAAAATTTTAAAGTATTAAAAGGTATGTTTATTCCATCTTTCTGAAAGTGAAATCCTTCTATTGGCTTTGTAAATGGCATTCTTTCTACCTATCTATTGACCTATCTATCTATCTATCTCCAAGATGTATATTAGTGTTCCAAAAGTATTATGGTTCATTATTCTATAATACCTCATGCATTTCTTCATTTTCATTTTTAAATGAATTTAAAATTTTTCTATACAAAACTTAGAGGATCAGTTTTGTTCTGAGTATACATGCGGGAAATGTGCTCAGTTTGCTAGCTTTCTTTTATGGCACATAACAAAAATAGCTATACTTATATATAGTCATTATTCTGCAAAATATTTTAAACACAAGAGAGGTAAGTGTTCAGGGACTTCCAAGGGGTATCTAGGAAGTATAATCTAATCAGACAACTAAGACATACCCTCCAGCAAGTAGAGTATATGAAACTGTTAACCTAAGGTTAGAAAAACTTTCAGAGGGAATGACTTCCAATTAGATGAAGCTCTTGTCTCAGTGTAGGTGGAATCAGCATTGTACATGAAATTTTTTGCATTGCAGAAATAAAACATCATCAACAAGTAATCAAAGATTCTAAACCCCATGACCAGATATTTTTTTCTTTTATCTAGATCAACATGATTCCAATCTACTTAGGACCTTTTCAGTAACATGGAAACATTTCTAACACTGATATCTGTAATGCTAAACCTGATTGATTTACAGAATCAGCAAATCTCAGATATTGAGGAGTGGGAATACTTGTAAAAAAATGTCCAGAGCTAGAAATTCTTTATGAACAATACTGCTTATACATTTTATAGTTCTGTAACAGTGACCAACTGCACCTATGGAACAATCTCATTTGGTTTTTTATTACTTTTTATTTTTAACTTTAGTACTAAAGTGCTGAGACAGCTAAGTAGGCGCAGAGGCACTTTTTGAATACTAATCTCTTAGATAGCAACCTCCGTTATAGCAAATACATTTTTTAATGGAAAAAAAGAAGATAGAAAGTTTCGACACTAAATTAATTTAGAATTTACCTTTTTTTCTTATGAGATGTAAATTTTCCACCTCATGATTATTCTTTTTATTACTTTAGTAGAGTAAATGTCATTTGCAGAGCTCGTGAGCTGCTACAGAATACTATTTATAGCAAAAACAACTGCTACTTTAATCATATTGACACACTTTATAGCTATGCCGTAAAGTATTTTTTATACCTGACACTTATGACAGAAAACCAAATCAAACTGAGCCTTAATGATTGCTGTTATTCTCTGAATATATGAAACAGAAGAATACAATAACTGAAAATATATTTGCAGAGATTAAAAAAGTAATCACCTTGGTATTCAAGAACAAGGAAAAGAACTGTCTAAATTTGATCAGAAACAATAGATGATTAGAAATGAATAAAATCTCTATCAAGTGTGTGACTATGCAGGTTATATTTTTCTCTAATAATTTCTGGAATGGGGAACATTTTCAATATTTGTCTATAATAGAAAAAAAACTAGAAATAACCTAAACATTATCATAAAGTTATTTTCTTGATTCTTTAATCTCTACTGAAGCTACTCACAAGTTAATTAGTGCCTGGCTATTAAAATATCAGTTTCAATGCTCAATTGTATTAATTGGAAGTGTCTACTACAAAGGAAGCTAAGAATCTTTATTCTTAAGGAGTGTGAAAATTTCCCAGGGAACTTATAGTTGAGTTATCACTGGTGATTTGACCATTCTCTATTTAAATTGGTTATGTACATCTGACTCAGTGGTGAGTGTCACCATATAAATATATGGGGACTAGCCAAATAGTCTCCTTAAGAACTGATGTCTTTTGATGATAAGCCAGATGATTAGCTGAAGGAAAGAATAAAATCTCTAGCAAGTATCAGTTATTGTTTTCTAGCCAATCATTTCACTTGAGCAATCACATCAGATGGAAGACACAAAATCTTTTGGTCTTTTTGTTATATATAATTATTGAGATAACTTTTTAAGTAACATGTTTTATTATCTACAGAGAGAAAAGTTTTTATTCTGATCAGCAAGTCAAGTGTTCTTCCTAAATGATGAAAGTAGTGTCACATGTCAATTATTTTGTCCTATGGCATTATATTATACATTGATATTAAAATTTTAATGTGAAAAAAAATAAGTAAAATTTTAATGTGAAGTCTATATTTGATATGAGAAATTACATTTCGTTTGTAACATGTGCTCCATATAAATAGGTTAAATGTTTTATATGTGTGTATAGATACCAATATTTTATATCTAAGTTTATCTTACCCAGTTTTATACTACATTAATAAATTCAGAATATTTTAAATTAATAATATTATACTATATTAATAAATTTATATTTTTCTTTGACTTTATAAAATCTAATTTTCATATAGTTAGTAATATTGAATTTATCCAGTGAAAATAGCTTTATAAAACAGTATATTATTTAATAAAAATTTAAATAAGTCATGCATCAAAATGTTTTAAGTTACTTATTAAATATAGTTGACATACAATATTACTTCCAGGTATACAACAGTGATTCAATAATCATACACATTATGAAATGCTCACCACAATCATCACTGTTACCATCTTACAAAGGTATTACAATATTATTTACTATATTCTTACTTTCCATCCCTGTCAATTGTTAAAAAATAGAAGTTTGTAGCTCTTCTTTACCTATTTCACCGATTTCCCCACCTCCCACTGGCAACAATCAGTGTGTTCTCTGTATTTGTGAGTCTCTTTTTTGTATTTTTGTTTTTTGTTTTTTAGATTTCAAATATAAGTGAAATCATACAGTATTGCTTTCTCTGATATTTTTCTCCCAGTATAATACCATCTAGACCAATCCATGTTGTCACAAATAGCAAGATTTCATTCTTTCTTATGGTAATATTCCATTGTATAAATACACAGTATCTTCTTTATGCATTTATCTATTGATGGGCATTTAGGTTGCTTCCATGTCTTTTCTATTGTAAATAATGCTGTAATAAACATAGTGGCACATATATGTTTTTGACTTACTGATTTTGTTTCTTCAGGTAAATGCCCAAAAGTGTAATGACCAGGTCATATGGTATTTCTATTTTTAAGTTTTGAGGGACCTCCATACTATTGCCCACAGCAGCTGCACCCATGTAAATTCCTAACAACAGTACACAAGTTTTCCTTCTTTTTCTCCACATTTTCGTCAACATTTGTTATTTGTCTTTTTTATATAGCCATTTCTAACAGGTGTGGGTTGATATCTCATTATGGTTTTGATCTTCATTTCCTTGCTTAGTAATGTTGAGAATCTTTTCATGTGTCTGTTGGTCATTTGTAGGTCTTTTTGGAAAAATGTTTACATAGGTCCTCTACCCGTTTGTTAATCAGATGTTTTTGTGTGTTGATTTTCTTTTGACTTTTTTATTTATTTATGATAGTCACACAGAGAGAGAGAGAGAGAGAGGCAGAGACATAGGCAGAGGGAGAAGCAGGCTCCATGCACCGGGAGCCCGACGTGGGATTCGATCCTATGACTCCAGGATCGCGCCCTGCGCCAAAGGCAGGCGCTAAACTGCTGCGCCACCCAGGGATCCCTTTGTGTTGATTTGTAAACACGTTTTATGTATTTTGGACCTTAGCTTCTTTTTAAATACATCATTTGCAAATATGTCCTCTCATTCAGTAGGTTTCCTTCTCTCTTCAAAAGCTTTTTAGTTTTATGTAGTCTTATATGTGTATTTTTACTTTTTAAAAAATTTTCCTTGCCTGAAGACAGATCCAGAAGAATGATTCAAAGGCCAATCTAAAAAGATTACTGCTTATGCTTCCTTTTAGGGGTTTTATGATTTTACATCTTGTATTTCACTTTTTAATCCATTTTATTTGTGCATATGATATGAGAAACTTGTCTAGTTTATGTAGTTGTCCAGTTTTCCCAACACCCTTTATTGAAGTTATTATATTTACCCCATATTCTTGCTTTCTTTGTCATAGATTAATTGACCATATAAGTGGGGGTTTATTTCTGGCTCTCTACTCTATTGATCTGTGTATATTTTTGTGCCAGAACCATACTATTTTGATTATTACAGCTGTTGTCTTCATTCTCAAGAGTGCTTTAACTATTTGAGGTTTTGTGGTTCCATATAATTTTTAGGATTACTTATTCTACTTCTGTAAAAAGAACTATTAATGGTTTGATAAGGATTACAATAATCCTTATCAAAGAATCTATAGATTGCTTTGAGTAGTAAGACATTTTAACAGTATTATTTTTTCTGATTCAAAAAAATAATATATCTTACCATTTATTTGTGTTGTAATTTTTTTTTCTTTAATGTCCTATACTTTTCAGAGTACAAGTCTTATTTCTTAGTTAAGTTTGTTCCTAGGTATTTTATTCTTTTGGTCCAATTGTAAATATAATTGTTTTCTTACTTTCTTCTACTTTGTTATTAGTATATACAAATACAACAAATTTCTGTATATTTTATATTATACAACTTTACTAAATTTATGTATTCTAAGCTTTTTGGTGGAATCTTCAGGGCTTTATATATAAAGTATCATGGCATCAGTTTGTATGAATGTTCGTTTTCTAATTGCTTCCAGTCCTATGTTGAAAACAAATGGTGAAAGGGGACATCCTTGTCTTTCTTCTGACTTTGGAGGAAAAGCTTTCAGATTTTCACCATTCAGCATGCTGGTTTATTATTTTGAGGTATGTTTACTCTATGGCCACTTGAGAGTTTGGATCATGAACAGACACTGAATTTTGTCATTTTCTTTTGTATTTATTGAGACAAACGTGATTTTATCCTTTGTTTTGTTAACGTAGTGTGCCACATTAATTTGCAGATGTTAAACCATCCTTGTATCCCTAGAATAAAACCCACTTGATAATGGTGAATGATCCTTTTAATGTATTGTTGAATTTGGTTTGCTTATATTTTGTTGAGGATGTTTGCATCTATGTTTACCAGGAATATTGTCCTGTGGGGATTTTTATAGTGCATCTTTTTCTAGTTTCAGTATCAGGGTAATGCCAGCCTTGTAGAATGAATTTGGAAGAATATCTCCTCCTTTTGGGTGGAGAGGGGAGAAAGATAATTCTAGAATTGGTATTTACTTTTTCTAAAATATTTGGTAGAATTTGCCTGCGAAACCATCTGGTCCTTGACTTCCATTTGCTGGGAATTTATTTATTACTGATTAAGTTTTATTACTTATGTTCTTATTACTAGTTATCAATCTCTTCAGATTGTCTTCCTGATTCAGCCTTAGAAAATTGGATGTTTCAATGAATGTATCCATTTCTTCTAGATTGTCCAATTTGTCATTAAGGTCAAACTCATTCTTACTCCCCTCCACGTGTAATTTTTGTTTTGTGAATCTCCTAATTTTTGTAGCTATAATTGACTGTACTACTATTGTCTTTTAAACCTTCATACTAGCTTTAAAAGTGATTACTACCTTTATTATATATTTGCTTTTACCAGTATAATTTTTTCTTTTCAAAACTTTCTTAGTCCTAGTTATAGCCTTTTCCATTCTGTTCCATTTCCATTAAGTCCAACTTTTTTTTTTCTTTCTTTCTTTTTTGTCTGAGGGAACTCTTTCCTTCTATTCTGAATGATAAAATTACTAAGTAGAATGTTTTGGTTTTAAGTGTTTTCTTTATCTCTTTTCAGCTTTGAATATATCATGCCATTCTTTTCTGGCCTGCAAAAATTCTGCTAGTAGCCTTATGGGCTTTCTCCAATATATAGCTAGTTGTCTTTTACTGCTTTTAAATTTTTCTCTTCATCACTACTTTTTGTTATTTTAATTATGTATCTTGGTTTGGCCCTTTAGGAGTTCAACTTGGTAGGGACTTCCTTTGCTTCCGGGATTTGGGTGTGTTTCTTTCCCCCAGATTAGGGAAGTTTTCATCTTTTATTTCTTCAAATAAGTGTTCTGTTCCTTTCTCTCTTCTTCTGGGACCCCTATAATGCAAATTTTAGTATGCTTGCTGTCCTAAAGGTCCCTTAACATTTTCTTTTTCTCTTTCCTGCTGTTGAGTTTGAGTGGTGTCCACTACCCTTTTAGATCGCTGATCCATCCTACTGTTTTTTTCTTTTTTAAAATATTTTATTTATTAATCATGAGAGACACACTGAGAGGAGCAGAGACACAGGCAGGGGGAAAAGCAGGCTCCATGCAGGGAACCCAATGCAGAACTCAATCCCAGGACTCCAGGATCACGCCCTGAGCCAAAGCCAGATGCTCAACTGCTGAGCCATCCAGGCGTCCTTTCTAGTGTATTTTTCAATTAATTTATTTTATTCAACTCTGATTAGTTCTTTATTATCTCTTTGTTGAATTTTTCTTATGGAGTTCATCTACTTTTCTCTCAAGTCTGGTAAGCATCCTTATAAACATAATTTGAACTCTTTATCAGGTAGATTGCTTACCTTTATTTAGGTCTTTTTCTGAAGTCTTGTTTTGATCTTTCATTTATAGCATATTTCTGTCTCCCAATTTTGTTTCTGTAGATTAGGAGAAACAGCTACCTTTGTCAGTCTTGAAGGGACTTACGTAGGAATGTCCCCTGTGTAGACTACATATACCAGGTGGCACTGGCTGAAGCTGCAGCAGGCATAGACTGTGAGTTCCAGGGTATTCAAGTAGGTATAAGCTAGATGTTACCAAAGCCATCCCTGTGGATGGCTGGAGCTAAATGGGCATGCATGGGCTGGTGACTCCTGAGGCATTCTGTTCAGGGGACCCTGTTGGGATGAGCTCAATTTGTCCTTGGATGCTTTGCATCTGTGTCATCTTAGTGAAATATCTGGGATGTCTTGTTATGTACTGCATTGGAGCCACCTTGGGCGAATGCCAGAGCATAGCAGTGTAAATGAGGAGGGAATGGCTAAAGCTGGTATGGTTTAGGGATCTGTGACTCATTGAGGCAGTAGGTCAGTTAGAGTATACCCAGACCTACTTCCATCTGTGCTATGAAGGTGGTGGGAGAATGCAAGCAATAACACCAACCAGCACTGTCATCCCAGAGAAAATTCCAGCAGTTCCCCCACCATTTGGCAAATTCTTCAGTGTTAGTAAATAGGTCTTCTCTTACAGCTTAGTTGCCCCTTAAATCATTTGTATTTTTTTCTGTGTTCCAGGGTATATCCCATAGCCCTCAATGCTATCTTTCCCCCCAATGTGTGTCACAGAATGAGGGATGGTATTCTTGTTATGTATCTTTCTCCTGTCATTTTCTATGTGGTTCCTCTATATTTTGGTATGCAGGAACTATGGAATTACCCCTCAGTTCTTTTTCAGAAAGAATTGCTCTATATGCAGGTGTAGGTTTGGTGTGTCTACGGAAAGTGGTAATGTCAGTGGCTTCCTATGCTTTCATCTTGGACCTTCCTTGATTGTTATTGTTGTCATCACTTTTTGTTATCTAGTCTCTGAATATTTTGTTTGAAACATATTCTTAAAATTTTCAAAAAATGAGTCTCTAATTTTGAAGTATACATAGCAGTAATATTTACATAAATGTTTTCATTTTTATTTTGAACTAGTTGCAACCTTACAGAAATGTTGCAAAAATAGCATAGTGAATTACAATATACCTCTTAACCAGCTTCACCACATGACACAAGAGGAAATATGAACGTTGGAAGAACTCCTGGAGCATGACTCCATCTCAGAAGCAGTCTTAACCTGGATCATGACTGTGTACAAGGTCAAAGCTACAGAACTGAACTATGCTACATGATTAATGGCTTTGAAATGAAATTTTGGAGAATATTTTATTTTAGCTATCTTTCAATGTATCTTCTTTGTGACACAAGTAATATGTTTACCCTATTATCTTAAAAATGGATATTAAGCAGAAACAAGATAGGACTCCAGATTAAAAGGTAATGTAGTATTACAGTTGTGATATAAAAGGTAATGTAGTATTACAGTTGTGATATAATTTTTCAGAACAAAGGTAAGTCCTCAAGCTTCACCTCCTATTCGTTGCCAAAATCTTAGGGCATGCATAGTTGCAAAACTTCCTGAGACTTAAAGAAGCTATTTTATTGATCAGATGCTTTTATACATTTTGTAGTACAAATTTAAAGTATTTTAATCATATAAATAACATACTTTAAACACTCATTATGTTAAAATAATTAGAATATAAGTCTTGTAATTAACAGCATGATTTAATGTTAATGATATAATCTATTTCTTTGGTGGTCTTTTTCAATTCTCCTTCAGCTAGAAATAGTGGTGAAAGTCTTTTTTCATGGTATCCCAGACACTGTACTAATTTACTTTCTTACTCATATTTCTTATCAGTACATATACTTTTTTTATTGTATTCACTTTTGCTTTTTCCCTTAGCCTTGAAAGCCCTTGCATCTGTAATGATTTTTCCATATTGTACTGATTCCTTTTTCCTCTATTGTAGACTTAAATTTCCCTTATTTTATATTCTGGTATTACTTTGGTCATAACACAAGAATGCTTATTATGTTTTATTTTATTTAGCTTTATGATCGTCTCTTTTCTCTGCTAGATAATGACTCACATCAAGCACAGGCCACTTAGGCATGTTTATATTCACAGAGCACATAATAATTTCTGGAATGTAGTGAATATTCAATATAGATATTTTGATTCAACAAATGAATGGGATTTCATAACTAAGATAAAGTGCAAAAATTGTCATTGTACAGCTCTTTGGTAAAAATAGCACCTGTTAAGCATTAGCCAATGCATTTTTAGCCAAAGCTAGATAGATATTTAAATGAAAATTTGACAGGGTATTGCACTATAGATGGAGGTGTTACCTGGAAGAGTAATTTTTTTTCTTATTTTCATAATACTGCATGCAATTAGACAAAATAAATACAAAAATGGCAGCAATGTCTATTTTTCTCTACTGAAAATAATAGTTAAAATTGTTGATGTGACCCTGCATTCCTGGGACTGAGTCCCACATAGGGGCTCCCTGCATGGAGCCTACTTCTCCCTCTGTCTTTCTCAGTCTCTCTCATTAATAAATGAATGAATAAATAAATAATTATTAAATAAATAAATAAAATTGTAAGAGTGCTCACTGTAGGCAGATCTAAATTCTTTCCATGTGTCAATCGTTGTAATTCTTACATGTTTTCTATAATGCAGATATTGTTATATTCTTTTGGTTTCAAATACACAAAGCTGTAACAGTGGCTGGATTTGCCAAAGAATAGTCAGGTCACAAGTTGTACAACTCAGCAGCAAGGGGTCTTGCCTCAGACTCTTGGTCACTCCTGTATTGCTGTTCTCCTCAATAGTGACAAGAGCAAGCTGTAGAAGGAGTAATAGTTTGAAGTAAAGATGGCAACAAGGATCCCTAGACATGCAAATCCTAATCATTGAGCCAAAATAAGAGTTTGGATTGTGAGACCCACTGTATGATTTTTTATTTGCTTTGATGCTCACTCTCTTCCTATATTCTCTTCTTTCATCACAGAAAAAGAAGTCAACAAGTAGGTGCCAGAACATATCTCAAAGGTAAAGAGATGGCTGGCATAAATTGTATGGACTCCGTGCGAAATATGTGTATGAATGAGTCTATGTAGACATGCACACACACACACACACACACACACACACACACACACTACATAGCTGGTAGTCCCATTTTTTAAAATGCTTGCCTTTTCACATCTCTGACATGCTGAGATCTATTTTTTCAATGGCTGGAGAATATTTCAACCCTGTGTGTACCTCCTAGAAAAGTGCTAATTTTCTTGGCAAGTCAAGAGCAGAACATCTGCTTTTATTGAATCTCTAGCTGAAAAACAATAAGAAAACCTTTTCTTTTTCTGTGGGGTGATATGATTGTTAACACCCTATTGCATATTAATGATCCTTCAGCTCCATCCTTGTTTCACTTTGAATGGTCAGAAATAAAATGATGCAATATTGAGTTATAAAACTGTAGTAAACCATATTTGCTAAATACTTTCCTCATTAAATGGAAACACACACACATATGATATAACAGTAAAATGAATGAAACATTTTAAAAGGAAGTTCTTCTTGTTTATAATGTTCCTTCCCTAGTTACATGACCGCTAATGTAGTATTCATGGTCAAATTTAACTTTTGAGACCATCTGCTCTATGCAAGATGTCATAGAAATAAAAGCTGTTTTGAAATGAAAAGAGAACAAAAATCTTATTCAGAGAACACCTCCCAGCTGTGTTACCAGTTACTGTGTAATCATCTTTCATTATATATGCTGTATGGGGTATAGAGGATGATTAGAAATGCAAACCTGATGTTCTGGATTTGTACATCTCTTTTAGAGCCAGATCAGCTCAGCAAAGAATTTAGCCTCCGATTTCAATTGTATCTCATGAAATGTTTTGCTAAGTCACTAATATTTATTGAGTGGTCATTTTCATATTCTAAGAAACACCCTAAAGACAACTTCTAAAATTCTTATATTTATAGAATACTTAACACTAACTAGCATAAGACTAAGCAGAATAGGACCATACTATTCCACATGTTTTATTTCCTTTTCTCTTCTAATTTCTACTAAAAGGATGGAAAGTATAGCAAGTAGTCCAGTGCTGTAAGTTTATACACACACATTCTCCCCAAAGTAAAAAGCCATTGTCAATTTTGGAGGGCGTCTCTGCAGATAGTCTATCCTTTTGAGAGCATAGTTGTAGAATCTAGCTAATGTCTTAAGCAAAAAAACAATATATTTTGTAGCTTACTTTTACATTCAGTTTATATCAGATCATTCTCCACTGGGTAAAAAGAGCTGACTCATGTATAATTACTACATTGAAGACACATTTCCAATTGTTCAATTATCTATTGCTCGATAACTACCCTTAAACTCAAACTTATTAAAATGTCAATGATTTTATTGTATCTCATCATTTTGTGGTAAGATATATGCACAAGACCTAGCTAGGTGATTTTTCTGGTTCACATTGTACAAACTGGTTACTTAGTAATACTTAGTTGATGCCAGGCCCAACGATATTAGATGGATGTCCCCACATGTCTGTGGCCTTGGTGGAGATGGTTAGAGAACTGGCCTCAGATGGCCTCTCTCCAAGTGCTCAGGGCTTCCCTATGTGGTATTAGTATGACAATTGGTTTTCTTACAAAACAACTTGGAGTACTATGATGCCAGAGTCCATGATCCCTACCCTCTTGAAGGGGATATCTCACACTCTCACACTGACACAGCATCATTACCACCAGATTCTATTGGACAGAGCAGTCACAGATCAGAACGGATTCAAGGAGAAGGGGGTTAAATTCTTCTCACTAGAAGGCATATTAAAGAATCTAAGGTTCATTTTTAATCTTCCATACCAGTTTTTAATCAAACAAAAAACTTCAATAATTATTCTTGTGTAGATGTTTTTGTGATTATAGTGACACATTCTTACCAGCGATACTGATGGATAAAACATACTGATTTGCAATTATAATTTTGACAGATATTGCCAAATATTTTGTGAGTGTATTGTACAATGCGCTCATCTTTATCCTAATGCTGCTTAACGAAAATGTGTTCCCAAATATTGAAAGAACATAGGACTGAAAAGTAGAAGACAGTTACGGAAACTGAAAAATAGTAGGACAGGCAATAAACCTAGTATTTGAAAGTAATTCAATTTTCTGATATATGTTCTAACAGAGAAGAAACAGATAAGTAGACTGTCTACTCTCTCAGTTTTATTATCTTTTGTAATCCCATGATTACATATTTTTTAAATAAAGCATTATAATGAAGTAGAAATTTAAAGACTATTTCAAGAGAATATGGAAAAACTTAGGACCATTAATAGTGCAAAGGCTTTTTCCCCCCTTCATACTTGCTTAGAAATTAAAGTTATTTTGATTTTATATTGTCTTTACCAAGACAAGTACTGAGATTTTGAAGAACCAATAGGATTAATCTGGCTATGCTAGTATTTGTTTAAACATTTATCTAAATATAATAATTATAACATCAAAAGGGGTTAAACTAGTCATATTTTATCAATAGTTTACATTTTCTTCATTTAAGCCAGAACAAATTTTTAAAATTATTATACCAACTACATTTAATTTATATACTGTAGTAAGACAAAGCATTGTAGGATATCATAAAATAAATACAAAATATAAAGTTACTTGAATATATAGATGATAATGTCACAAAAGTTAAAATCAGGCTTCAAAATACCTATGATAAAATAAAAATGATCATAGATATCACATATACTAAAAATAGTGGATATGTCTCATCTGCTGAAGTTTTAACTTGAAGAAATTAAAAAAAAAACTTCAAATGATATATGACACCTTTTAAAGGTTATATAAATAACTCTTATTTCCAAGACCAGTAAGTTAAAATGTGCATAGGAAAAATGTTATCAAAAATATGAAGATAATTGAGAGTTACAAAAGACCCCAAATTATCTTGTATCCTTTAATATTTGTTATTCATTTTATTTTACTTTTTAGGGCAATTATTTTATTTTTCATAATTTATTAAATTTCAAAGGTAATATATCCTTTAAAATTTTTAATTCCAGTGTAATTGTTATATTAATTTCAGGTGTGCAACATAGTGATTCGCCAATTCTACTTTGCTGATCCCAATAATTGTACTCTTTATCCTCTTCACCCATTCTCCCCCTCCCTATTAACTTCACTATAACTGCCAGCTATTTATATTTAGTTTGGGTTTTGGGGGGGAGGGGGGCTTCTGCTTTGTTTCTTAAATTACAAATATGAGGAAATCATATAGTAGTCTTCCTCTAACTGACTTATTTCACTTAACATTATACCTATGTGTTGCAAATGACAAGATTTTGTTATTTTTTATGGCTGAATAGTATTCCTATGTATCTGTGAATGGGCACTTGGGTTGATTCCATATTTTGGCTATTGTAAAAAATGCTGCAATAAATATAGGAGTGCTTTTTTTTTTAATTAGTATTTTTGTATTCATTGGGTAAATACCCAGTAGTGGAATTGCTGGATCATAGGATAATTCTATTTTTAACTTTTTGAAGAACCTCCATACTGTTTTCCACAGTGGCTGCCTAAGTCTGCATTCCCACCAACAGTGCATGAGGGTTATTTCTCCCCATCCTTGCCAACACCTGCTGTTTCTTGATTTTAGCTATTGTGACAGGTGAGAGGTAATAGCTCATTGTGGTTTTGATTTGCATTTCCCTACTGATGATGTTGAGCATCTCTTCATGTGTCTGCTGGCCACCTGGATATCTTCTTTAGAAAAAATGTCTCTTCATGTCTTCTGCCCAGTTTTAAGTGCATTGTTTATGTAGCACTGAATTGTATACATTTATTATATATTTTGGATACTAACCCCTTATTGGATATGTCACTTGCAGATGTTGTCTCCTATTCAAGAAGTTATCTTTTTGTTTTGTTGATTGTTTCCTGTGCTGTGAATAAGCTTGTATCTTTGATGTAGTCTCAATAACTTATTTTTGCATTTGTTTCCCTTGCCTTAGGAGATAAATCTTGAAAAATTTGCTATGGCCAATGTCAGAGAAATTATTGTCTGTGCTCTCTTCTAGGACTTTTAGGTTTTCATGCCTCATATTTAGGTGCTTACTCCATGTTAAATATATTTTTGCGTGTGGTATAAGATACTAGTCCAGTTTCATTCTTTTTTATATAACTGTTGAGTTTTCCTCACACTATAAAAAAAGAGATTTTTCCCCCATTGCATATTCTTGCCTCCTTTGTCACAAATTGACCATATGAGTTTATTTCTGAGCTCTCTATTCTTCCCCATTGATCTATGTGTCTTTCTGTGCCACACTGTATAGTTTTGATTAACACATCTACGTAGTACATCATGAAATCTGGGATTTTGATACCTCTAGTTTTCTTCTTTTTCAAGATTGCTTTGGCTATTTGAGTTCTTTTGTAATTCCACACAAATTTACTATTTTTTTCTAATTCTGTGAGAAAGCTGTTGGTATTTCAATAGAGAGTGAATTAAATCTGTAGACTGATTTAGGTGGCATGGGCCTTTTAACAATATTTGTTCTGCCAATCTCTGAGCATAGTACATCTTTCCATCTATTTGTGCCATCTTTTCAGAGTGTAGGTGCTTCACCTCCATGGTTAAATTTATTCCTAGATATTTTAGGATTTGGGGTGCTTGTAAAAGGGAGTGCTTTCTTAATTTTTCTTTCTGCTACTTCATTAGTAACATATAGAAATGCAACACATTTCTGTGTGTTGAATTTGTATCCTATAATCTTATGGACTTCATTATTTGGTTCTTGTAGGTTTTTGTGGAATATTTTGTATTTTCTTTATATAGCATCCTGTCATCTGCAAATAATGAAAGAAGTAAAACTTCTTTCTTACCAATTTAGATGACTTTCACTTTTTTCTAGTGTGATTGCTGTGGCTAGGACTTGCAGTACTATGTTGAATAAAATCAGTGAAAGTAGAAATGCTTGGTTTTTTCCTGATCTAGGGGAAAAGCTCTCAGTTTTTCACCTTTGAGTATGATGCTACCTGTGGGTATTTCATACATGGCCTTTATTATGTGAAGCGTATTTCCTCTAAACCTATTTTGTCAAATGCTTTTTATACACCTATTGAAATGATTATAAGTTTTTTTTATTCTTTTTAACTTGTTGATATGACGTATCACACTGATTTACGAATATTGAACCATATTTGCATCCCAGGAATAAATCCCACTTGATCATGGTGAATGATTTGTTTTACTTTATTGAGGATTTTAGTATCTATCTTCATCAGACATATTAGCCTGTAGGTTTTGTTTTGTTTTGTTTTGTTTTTAGTATTGTCTTCACTTGTTTTTATATTATGGTAATGTTGATCTCATTGAATGAATTTGGAAGTTTATCTTCCTCCTCCACTTTTTGGAATAATTTGAGAATAGGTATTAACTCTTCTTTTTTATTTACTTAAATTCAACTAGCCGACATATAGTACATCATTAGTTTCAATTTTTTAAAAGATTTTATTTATTCATGAGACACAGAGGCAGAGACATAGACAGAGGGAGAAGCAGGCTTCCTGCCGGGAGCCGGATGTGGGAGGATGTGGGACTCGATCCTGGGACGGGGATAACCCCCCGAGCCAAAGGCAGATGCTCACCACTGAGCCATCCAGGCAACCCACATCATTAATTTCAGATGTAGGGTTCATTAATTCATCAATTGCATATAACGCCCAGGGATTATCATATCATGTGCCCTCCTTAATGTCCATCACCCAGTTACCCTATCCTGCCATCCACCTCCTCTCTAACAACACTCAGTTTGTTTCCTATAGTTAAGAGACTAGAATAAAGATGTGTTATACACACACACACACACACTCACACACACACACACACAATGGACTATTAGCCATGAGGAAGAATGAAATCTTACTATTTACATTGATGTGGATGGAACCGGAGGGTATTATGCTGAGCAAACTAAGTCAGAAAAAGACATCATATGGTTTCACTCATATGTGGAATCTAAGAAACAGTGCAAAGGATCATAGGGGAAGGAAGGGAAACAAACCATCAGAGATATTAACTCTTTTTCAAGAGTTTGATAGAATTCACCTGTGAAGTCATCTAGTCCTAGACTTTTCTTTATAGGGATTTTTTTTTTTTTTGATTACTGATTCAATTTCCTTGCTGTTAATTGGTCTGTTCAAATTTTCTGCTTTTTTCCTGATTTGATTTTGGGATGTTATACATTTCTAGGAATTTATCATTTCTTCTGGGTTTTCCAATTTGCTGGCATATAATTTTTCATAATCTCTTATAATCCTCTGTATTTGTGGTATCCATTATATCTCTTTCATTTCTGATTTTATAATTTTTTTGATGAGTCTGGGACCAAAGACTTATCAATTTCTTTGCTCTTTCTAAGAACCAATTCTAGGTTTCATTGATAGATTGCATTGTTTTTTAGTCTCTATGTCCTTTCTCCTATTTTTAAGTTTTGTTTGTTGTCTTGTTCTTCTCCTTTAAATGGGGAGATTACATTGAGATTTTTCTTGCTTCTTGATACAGGCCTGTATTGCTTATACATTTCTCTCAGTACAGCTTTTGCACCATCATAATATCCTTTTTCATTTGTCTCCATATATATTTTTTAATTTCCCCTTCGATTTATTCATTGATGCCTTCATTGTTTTAAATTGCATGTTATCTAAGTTCCATTTTTGTTTTCTAAATTTCTTTTGTGGTTGGAAAAGATGCATATGACTTCAATCTTTTGAATTTGCTAAAACTTGGTTTATGGCCTAACAGGTGATCTATTCTCTAGAATGTTTCATGTGCATTTGAAAAGACTGTCTTTGGATCCAATGTTCTGAATAGATCTGTTAGATCCATCTGGCCAATGCGTCATCCAAAAATTATGTTTCCTTGCTGATTTTCTGTCTGGATCATCTATCCATTGATGTTAAAGTCCCCTAATATTGTTGTATTACTCTTCATTTCTTGCTTAATATCTGTTATTAGCCCCTTTATATATTTGGGTATTCCCCGTTGGGTACATAAGTATTTATAATTGAATTATCTTCTTCTTGGATTGTTCCTTTTATGTAGTGTTATTTTCTCTCTGTTAAAGTGTACTTTGTACAATATAAGTAATGCTACTCCAGCTATCTTTTTTGCATCTATTTGTATGATAAATGTTTTTCCATCCTTCACTTTCAATCTACATGTGTCTTTAGGTCTGAAACGAGTCTTTTAATAGGTGGGTCTTACTTTTTTATCTAGTCACCAATGTCTTTTGATTGGGGAATTCAGTCCATTTACATTCAAAATAATTTTGATAAGTATGTGCTTACTGACATTTTGTTACTTGTTTTATGGTTGTTTTGTAGTTCTTTTATCTTTCTTCTCCTGCTCTATTCTCTTGTAGTTTGATGGGATTTTTTACAGGTTTTCGTATGTTCATATATAACATTTTATGTGTTTAGTAATCTATATTAAGTTGATGTCCAGTTAAATTTGAACCCATTCTGAAGCACTGAAGTTTGACTTTTGCCCATGTTTTGTGTATATGCCATACTTTACATTCTTTTATTTTGTAGATATAACACCATTATGTAAGCTAAAGTAGTAAAAGCAATTTTAAGTGATTAATGTACTCCTTTTATTATAGGTTTGCATTTACTTGTGAATGTGTTTCATCTCAGTTTTCTTACTACTAGTTGTGATCTTTTCACTCAAAGATTTCCTTTGCTATATCATGTAAGGCTGGTTTAGTGTAGAAAACACTAAAGATTCCACCAAAAAAACCTACAAGAACTGATAAATGAATTTAGTAAGGTCACAAGATACAAATTAAACATACAGAAATCCATTGCATTTCTATACACTACTAGTGAAGTAGCAGAAAGAGAAATTAAGAAAACATTCTCTTTTACAATTGCATCCAAAATGATTAAATACCTTGGTTAAGGAATAAACTAACCAAGAAAGTCAAGGACCTATACAATGAAAACTATAAAACATTGATGGAAGAAACTGAGGACAGCACAAACAGATGGAAGCATATTCCATGCTCATGGATGAGAAGAATCAATATTGTTAAAGTGTCCATATTACCCAAAGCAGTCTACAGATTTAATGCAATCTCTATTAAAATACCAATAGCATTTTTCACAGAATTAGAATAGTAAAATTTGCAGGGAACCAAAAATAACTCAAGCAGCCAGAATCACCTTGAAAAAGAAGAAAACTACTTGAAGTATCACATCCCAGATTTCATGATATACTACCCAGTTATGTTAATCAAAACAGTACAGTATGGCACAAAAATAGACACATAGATCAACAGAGTGGAGATCCCAGAAATAAAGCTAGTCTTCTACAAAGCAGGCAAGAATATGCAGTGGGGAAAAGACAATCTCTTCAACAAATGGTTCTGGGAAAACAACCACTTTCTTGCACCATACACAAAAATAAAATCGAATTGGATTCAAGACCTAAATGTGTCACTTGAAATAATAGAATTCCTGGAACAAATATAGATTTTGCACAGCAAAGAAAATCATCAACAAAATTAAAAGACAACCTACTGAATGAGACAATATACTTGTAAATTATGTCTGACGGGGTTGATATTTAACTCAATACTAAAAAATCCAATTAAAAATGGATAGATATTTTCCCAAAGAAGATATGGAGATGGACAAGAGACACATGAAAGATGTCCCACAATATTAATCATTATAAATTGCAAATGAAAATGGCTAAAATCAAAAACACAGGAAATTACAAGTATTGGTGAGATTGTGGAGAAATGGAAAACGTTCGCATGATTGATGAGAATGCAAATTGCTGCAGCCACTGTGGAAAAAAATATGGGGTTTCCTCAAAAGATAAAAACTAGAACTACCATATGAATCAGTAATTCCATTAGTGGGTATTTATCCAAAGAAAACCAAAACACTACTTTGTAAAGTTATATGTACCTTTATGTTGATTGCAGCATTATTTACAATAACCAAGATAAAGAAGCAACCCAAATGTCCATCCATAAATGAATGAATAAAGAGGTGATAATAAATATGAGAGTACAGTTATTAATAATGGAATATTAGCCATAAAAAATGAAATCTTGGCATTTACAACAACATAATTTAACTGGAGTATGTAATGCTAAGCAAAATAAACCAGTCAGAGAAAAATAACATATGTTTTCACCCATGTGTGACATTTATGAGACAAAACAAAGAAAAAGAAAAACACCAGACCCAAATACAGAGAACAAACTGATGGATGCAGAGGGAAGGTTGTGGGGGGAGGAGGTGAAATAGGTAAAGGGTATTAAGAGTACAGTTATCATGATGAGCAGTGAGAAATGCATAGGATTGTTTAATCTTTATATTGTACACCTAAATTATTAAAATTTTAAGTTAAAAATAGCAGGACTCATCTCTATGTTGTCTACAGGAGGTTCACTTCAGACATGGAGACACATGTGGATTGCACATGAAGGGATGGAAGAACATTTACCATGTAAGTGGAACCAAAGAGAGATAGAGTAGCAATATTTAAAATAAGACAAAACAGACTTTAAAACGAGGACTGTAATAAGAGACAAAGAACAACACTACATAGTCAGAACAATCCAAGGAAAGAATAAAATAATTGTAAATATTCATGCACCCCAAATGAGAGTACCTAAATACATATAGCAACTATTAACATAAAAGAAGAAATTGACAGTATTATAGTAATAGTACAGGAATTTAAACCCCACTTATTCAATGGCTAATCCAAACAGAAGCCATGAAGGAAACAGTGACTTTGAATGACACATTAAACCAGTTGACCTCTGATATAGTTGCAGAACTTTCCAAAACCACTGGAATATACATTATTTTCAAGTACACATGAAACATTTTCCAAGATAGAGCACATTTTAGGCCGCCAGTCAATAAATTTTAAAAGATTGAAATTAGATCATGAATCTTTCCAAACCACAACTATATGACATTATAAATCACAAGAAAAAATCTGGAAACAAAAATAGGTGGCAGCTAAGTAACATGATACTAAAAAAATGAATGGCTCTACCAAGAAATTTAACAGGAAACTGAAAACACAATGGTTACAAAATCTTTGGAAGGCAGCTAAAGCTATTCTAAAGGTAAGTCTGTAGCAATACAGGTCTACCTCAAGAAAAAGCAAAATCCTGAATTAACCTCCTTACATTATTCCTAAAGGAGCTAGAAAAAGAACAAAGCTTAAGGTATAAGAAAAACAACAACAATAATAAAAATAAACATCAACAAAACCAGAAGCTGGTTTTTTGAAAAGATAAGTCTGGCTAAAGGTTTAACTATTTTATTTTAAAAAAGGACTCAATTAAAATCAGAAATAGAGGAGAGATATACAGAATAAGAGAATATTATGAAAAACTATATGCCAATAAACTGGATGACCTACAAAAAACGGATGATTTCTAGAAACATACAACCTTCTAAAACTGAATTGGAAATTAAAAAATGGAACAAATCCATTACTAACAATGTTGGAAGTTTCTTAATTACTGATTCCATTTCAAACAAAAGTCCAGGACCAAATAGCTTCACAGATGAGAGCTACCAAACATTTAAAGCAGAGTTACTACCTATTCTTTTGTTGTTGTTGTTGTTGTTGTTGTTTGTTTTTGAAAGGTGAGGGAGGGGGAGAGAATCCTAAGTAAGCTCAATGCCCAGCATGGAACCTTACATGCAGCTTGATCTTACAACCTTCAGATCATGACCCAACTCGAAATCAAGAGTTAGATCCTTAATCAACTGAGCTATCCAGGCACCCTGAGTTAATACATATTTTATCAAACTATTCCAAATAATAGAAGAGGAAGGGAAACTTCCTAATTCATGCTACAAGTCCAGCATTGCCCTGATACCAAAACCAGTCAAAGACACTAGAGGCCAATATCCTTAATGAAGATAGATAGAAAATTCCTCAACAAAATATTAACAAACTGAATCCAATAATACACTAAATTTTTTTCACACTTTTCAAGTGAAATTTATTCCACAGCTGCTTGGGTGGTTCGATATTCACAAATTGATCAATGTGATACACCACATTAATAAGGGAAATGAAAAAAATAAAAATCTTCTCAATAGATGTAAAAAAAAAGTATTTGACAAAATACAACATCCATTCAATAAAAACTTTCAACGTAAAAACAGAGGAAACATACTTTAGCATAATAAATGCATACACGAAAAATCCAAGGTTAACCAAATTCTAGATGGTGAAAAACTGAGAGCGTTTCCTCTAAGATCAGGAACAAGACAAAGAGGTCCATCCTCATCACTTTTACTCAACATTGCACCAAAAGTCCTAACGACCACAATAAAAAGAAATAGAATTCATCCAAATTTTAAGGAAGAAGTAAGACTCATTGTTTACTGTTGACATGATAAAAACTACACCAAAAAATCTCCTAAGCTAATAAATTAACTCATTAAAGCTGTAGGATACAAAATTAATATAGAGAAATCTGTTGCTTTCCTAAACGGAAATACAGTAACAGAGAAATTAAGAAAATAATCCCACTTATAATTTTACCAATAAGAATAAAATGCCTAGGAATAAACTTAACCAAGGAAGTGAAAAAACTTCAAAAACTAAAAAGCCATGAACTATTGGAAAGATATCCCATGTTCCTGGATTGGAAAAACAAATATTAAGATGTCCATACTATACAAAACAATCTGCAGGTTTAATACAATCCCTATCAAAATACCAAACTTTTTCACAGAATTAGAATAATCCTAAAATTTTATGGAACCACAAAAAAACCTTGAACACCCATTGCACTGGTTAGTCATTTTTGTTTTAAAAGTATTTATGCCTGAAATATTTTTAAAGCAATGATTGCATTGATTGGATATTCATTATATATGCGGAAATTAAGTGCCTTTTATATGGTTCTTTAATCTTTAGCCTTAAAAATAAATAATGAAGGAAGCAGTCCATTTCATTATCTTTCAGAGGAAACTGAGATCAAGAGAAGCTAAGTTACTTTGCTACATATTTATGCCTTGTGAGACATAGGGAGTGTAAATCTGTGTCTTTTTCATCCATTCAGTGCATCATATACTGATTGCCTGTTATGTGCCTTTCTTAGTATTAGGTATTGAAGAGTCTAGACAGATAGGACTCCTTTTTCTGTGGAGCTGACAGTCAAAAAGTTGAGTGGCGAAGTGATGACAGTTTAACTAAAGAGTAACAAGGAAAAGCATACATTACACAAAGCTGGAGTGGGGGCAGGGACAAAGCTTTTATCAAGTTATGTCTATAAAAAGTTAAGCTGTGATCTGAAAAATAAGATTTAGCTAAATAAACATATTTATGAAAAACAGGAGTCGTGGACAATGCCTAAGAAGTGACATTTTCAAAGTCTGAGTTTCATAAAATGAAACAAGCTTAGTTGCCTAGGGCTCAGAGAAACTAAAGAAACAGTTTGGGCTTTTTTCTCTCTTTTCTCAAAGTATCTTTAAATGGTTGCTGCTATATATCTTGTTTGTGGTATTTTAAAAAGGTAAGTATATGTCACTGGTTTATTGAAAAAAGAATAAGAAAATCATATTTAGCAAAAATGAAAATAAAATACATCTCTGACAGGCAGAGATAACCACCATTAGCTCTTTGATGTGTATCCTTTCCAAAATCCTCCCTATATAGGAATGTGTACGTTTTTTCCAGAGGGAAAAAAATGACCTAACGTATTGCTGTGAAGTCTTCTCATTGATGTTAGATTTGGAATTCTTTTCCATATACACAAATTTTCATCTGCAATATAATGCATGGACAGTATAGTACTACATGAGAATAGACAGATGATTTAAACAGAATAAATATCCCAAAAATGTTACCATGCTACCATCACAGTTTAAAGATGAAAAGGTAAATTATTTAACAATGATCTTGAAGCATTTATTAATTACATGGGAAAAATCTATTTAATCCTTAACTCCTCTTTTGATTATATCTTACAGATTCCAACATGAATGATATTTTGCCTAAATTTATACTCACAATCCTGGAGTAAGATCCACGTATGAAATGAACATGAGCTTTCAAATAAGAATATCTGTAATATAAATGAAAGCCAAATCACTTAATAAATTAAAAATAAGCTCTACATCATGATTCATCAGTATTATAAAATATTTCAGGAGAAACTTAGAAACATACTTACAACACAGATAAGGGGTTGATACATAAGCAGTTGTTACAAAATAGGAAAATTTCTCAGCCAGATGAAATATGTGGTAAAATTCATGAGCAAAATAAAATTTTAAAACACACATGAAACACTCAGTATGCCCTGTGGACACAATCCCAGGTACACACCAAACAAAAAGAATTATCAACTCTCCTGTAAAATTCTCGTCATATTCCTGCTCTATGACATCAAGCTCACTCCTGATGATGCTGTTTCTCTTGCAGCTTCTCCTAAAAAGTGTTAGAAAAAATTATCACTTGATCCACAATTTCTAGAGGTGGGACAGGTACCTTCTTTGTTCATTGCTGTTTCTAGGCCATTTTTTTTAAAACAACCACCACAACACAGTAACCATATTATTCCTTCTTGTCATCACCTATTCCCCTATGGTTCTCTCCCTGCCTGGATTTCCCATCATAATATGGGTGATTACAATATAAAGGCGACCCCTGCATTATTTTTGCTTCCTTGATCTCCTATCCCGAAATTTGTTTCCATTCTCTGTAGTCACTTGATGTCATTAACATTACATGAGGTATTTTTATAACCTCAATTTCAAGTATTGTTTTCTAACCACCAGTTCTTATATTTCCAACTCATTCACTTTGATGCCCCACCTTCAACACTCTAACTCCACTTGAGCTAACATGCCATTGATGCTACGCCATGCCTCAAACTTATATCCTCAGTTTCCCCTTTATTCATCACATTCCCAAGGTGAATCATATTTGCCCATTTCCATACATAATTATTCCCTTGCCTCCCTTTACTTCATTCTACTCATGTGAAGAAATTCCAAATTCCTGCTTACTACAGGCCTATATTCTATTTATTTGTGAATATCCTTGAAAAAAATATAATCATACTGGGTAGTCATTATATATATATAAAACATTATATATAATAACTCAACTAAATAGCTAAAATAGCTTTTAATGCAGATGCCAAACCAAACTGTACATTCTAAACTATTCTACAAGGTAACTCTTCTGTAACAAGGCACTTTCCCTTTAAACCTATTATACCCCCGTTAATCTTTATTCTCAGACGATGATCCCAATTCTTACTAAACAACAACAAAAATAACAATTTAAAAACAATTTGCACTAATTTCTACTGCTCTTTCTTTAGTGATAATACATACTTTTCTTTACACATAGACTAGCATTTGGGGCTCATACCTTCAATTAGGACATATATCCATTCTTACTTTCTCAGGGACACTGTTTCACCAATTCTCTGTGTGAGTAACATGAAGAGGATATTTTTAAAAATCTCTTTTGTTTACTGTTGAATCCCCAGAGCCTATAATGGCATGGTACTTGGTACCTAATGGGTACTAAATGATGACTGAAAGATAAAATGAAAGAGAATGATACATCATTTTTACTAATCAAATTTAAGGTACTATTTAACCTGTCAGGGGCATAAAGAGAGGATTACTCATTTCCATGATAGATAGGCATTTGAAATTAAGATATCTTTCAAAAGTAATCTGATAAAGAATCTTAGATTCATAGACTCAAAGCCCTGATATGGCAGTCCTACTACTGTTAGTTGCTTTGTTACTTACAGGAGGCCACAATTAATATATAATAAAATCTCTATTTAAAAATGTCACTTTGAGTAAAAAAAAAAAAAAAAAGTTAAAAACAAAGCAAATATTTAGACCAAGTAGGATGAGCCTACATGTTTAGAAAATGTGTTATTGCAGTCACATGCATAAAACACTTGTTTACTTTGGAAAAGTGTTTGCATGGCCACCTGGTATGCCACTCAAGGTGTGGCCCCATCTTTAATCTTTTTGTCAGAGATTACTCCAATAGTTCTCATATGAGAGAACTGGCCAAGAAGTTTTGAGTATTTTTATTATTGGCAGTCAAGTTCAATACACAAAATACATTTCCCTGCAGCATTACTCCTCCCCCAAATCAGTCTGATTGAAAATATCTGAGCCAGCTCTCACTGCCAGGGCAGCCTAACATCATCTCTATCAGTGTAAATGAAAGAGTTAGAAGCTGGTTCTTGAGAAGATATACAGGAACTAATTTGGCCTTAAAATTATTTCCTCAATGAAAAAACAGAATGGTTAAGTCTCCAATAATCACACTTATTCATGGTCATATATTTGACTGAAAAGTTTCTCAAATGTAGTTTTGCTTTTAAATATGTATATATAATATTTTATAGACACAATGTAACAATACAAGCTTCTAGAAAAAAAAAAAACAAAGTCATTTACTTGTGAAATCCAAGCTGCAACATCTGCTTGCTTCACTTGCTGAAGAGAATACTCCAGCTTATACTTTATGGTTAACAAGACTGAACACTTTGAAACATTATTTCTTTAGTCACCCAACCTGTAAATTAAATACATCAGCAATGCAATTATTGCACTGCACTCTTTTCACAGGTATAAATCAAAAACAAAAGAATTACAGAACTGAGCAACAAAAACTATAATTTTTGTTTTACTGTTAGTACCTGAAACTTCACAGTGTAAACAGTGTTCTGAAGTTGCAAATAGGTTCCATGGCAGCTATGAGGTAACTTCAGAACTAGAAAAAGAAGTTAGGATAGAAAACAATGATATTTTATGGAAAGATTCTCTTTCAAAACTCATGTGTTGTGTTTTGTACACCTTTAGTGGAATGGTTATTTAATTTTTTAAATAAAAATTTAGGAAAATGAAAACCACAATAGTAGAATAGTAGAATAGTAGAAAATTCTAAAAGCACCATCAGAGAATTATTAATAATTATTTATACAACTATATACGATTTTTATATAATTGTACATATAGTATAATTATAAATTTATTAAATGTTCAGTACAGACAATATTTAAAGACAAAAAGTGAACATAACTCCTGTACAACCAACAAAAGTCAAGGACTTCAACATTTTCACGACATTTTTCATTTCAGGAATCCTTTAGGAAAATAATTGTTTTGACTACAGGTTCATTTTTTTTTTTTACTTCCTTTCTCAGATCCTTCCTTGATCTTTTCAGAATTATCCTCCCCTTACCAAATTTCTTTTCACCTGGATTAGTAATTTCTATTTTTAAAGACTTTTAGGGTTACATTTTTATTTATACGGTGATTTACTTAACACTATGATACTTTTGTTTTAATAATAAAGGTATTTACAATTTTAAGAAAGTATTTTGAGATAGGCTATGTTTCTGTTTTGAATATTGAGTTTTCTTCCTTGTATTTTCAAGGCTCTCACACATTTAAAGACATAGTAGGTTTCAGAACTGTTTTCTGAAAGTGGAATTTTCATAATTAAGATAAATTAGGCTGTAAAGTACTTCCTAGATCTTAGGTTTCAAATTGGATTCTGAGATCTAGCTGCATAGAATTACCTGGTGGGAGAAAAAATATACCAGATAATCAGTCCTCATCCTTAGATTCTATTTTAGTTGCTTTGTATGAAGCTGAAACAATATTTTTTTTTAATTTGGACAGATTAAAATCAGAATATAGACAAATGATTTGGGCAAGTAAAGCCTAAAAGCATCAATAATTTGTCACTACGATTTTTAACTATCTTTCAGACCAATAATTTAAGTAATCGTTTTCTTAATTTCCAAATTTTATTAATTTTATAAATTTAAAATCAGAATTAAGAATAATTTGTAATTTTAGAATACTCTAAAAATACACAGGAACATCTATTGTCCCTGAGTGTGGGGAACAATTTCCATCAAGTTCATTTTGCCACTGTCTTTTATTTTCAGGATTTTAGGGTAAACCAAGTGTCCAAAAAACTCTTAATACTCTTTTTCTAACTCCAATTTGTTATAAGGTAAGTAAGTTACTTCTTTGGTCTAGAGATAAGGAGAAAATTGGTGACCAACTAAGAAATCAACACTCATTCAATAGAGCAACTGTTCTTTATCCTGGCTGGGCCTAAAATTCAACCTTTCACAAAGATTCCCAGACAATATACTCAAGATTGGGGATCAGTGGGTATGAGTTAAAGTCCTGCTTCTCTGTATATTTTAAAGATCTAACAGTGACATTCTGATGTGCAAAGAGAAGAGCTACAATAGCTAAGGAATAAAAGCATTGATTTATCATGACTAATTTAAATAATGAGCCATTGAAGGCAACACCATCTAAATTGCTCTCTTATAAGGTATAAAACATGAAAATGCATCATTTGCATATTTTGAGTCCTAATTTAGCTTTATATCCTTGCTATTTATAAAAATTTTCAAAGGCCATGAATTAGCATAATGAATGTCTCTTGAGTTTCTAGTTAATAGTTTTATTGGTATTGTTATCTTTTTAAATTTTAGATACTTATTTCAGTTGAAAGTTGAGGATTTTTTTCATTGCCTAGCCTTAAAAATGATTTTATATGAGTACTTAATATGTGAAATAAAACTGAACAGACCTAAAGTAAAACCCACACAGCAATACAACAATAGAAGGGTAATTTTGTATCCTACTGTAAGCAATGGATCGTTGAGATTAAAAAAAAAAAAAATAGCTGTAAGTGAGACATTAGATCAGATGGACTTGACATACACATCTTCTCTCCTAAAGCAAAAGAACACACATTCTTCTCAAGAGTACATGAAACATTCTAAAGGACAGATTATATGTTAGGCCAAAAAACAAGTCTCAGTAAATTTAAGGAGATCGAAATAATAATGAAGCACTTTCTTACCACATTGTATGAAACAAGAAATCAATTTCCAAAGAATGTAATATTCAAAAGTATGTTAAAGAGATTAAATAACATGCTACTGAATAATCATCAGGTCAAAGAAAAAAAAAGAGAATTTGTAAACTATACCAAAAGCAGTTCCAAGAGGGAAATTCATAATGATAAATGCTGAAATAAAGAAATAAGATGATATCAAAAAAACAAACATTAAGCCTTAGTTAACCAGAAAACACAAAGCCCAAACTTACTAGAAGAAAGAAAATAACAAAGATTAGAGTGGAAACAAATGAAATAGAGACTGAAAAAATAAAGAACAATGAAACGAGGAGCTACTTTGAAAAATTAACAAAACTTTACCTACATTAAGAAAAAAAATAGTGAAAGAGACGTTACAAATCATAAATACAAAATACAAGAAGCCACTATGAACAATTATAGGCCAACAAATTGAATAACGTGGAAGAAATGGATAAATTCCTGAAAACATATATCCTGAATCTTGAAGAAATAGAAAATCTGTACAGGCCAATACTAGAAAGGAGATTGAATGAATAGTCAAAATTCTCCAGAACAAGACTGCTCTATGGTGGTAAATGCTACCAAACATTTCTAAAATAATTAATGCCAATCCTCAAACTCTTCCAAAAAATAAAAGTGTTACAACTCTTTTTGTTCCAACTCCTTTTAGAGGGCCAGCAATTCTCTGATCCCCAAATGAGAGAAAGATATGAGAAAGAAAATTATAGGCCAATATCCCATGAACATAGACACAAAAATCCTCAACAAAATGTTAGCAAATCAAGTTCAACAATACATGAAAAGAATCATACACCATCATCAAGTGAGATTTGTTTCAATGTGAAACACTATATTAACAAAAGAAAGGGGAAAAATCATACAATTATCTCAAAAGCAGAAAATGCATGTCAAAATTTAGTATGAATTCCTGATAAAAACTCTCAACAAACCAGGTACAGAGGAAATGTATATTACATTATAATAAAGGCCATATATGACAAGCCCACATCTAACATTATACTGCAGTGAAAAGCTGAAACCTCTTCCTCTAAGATTGGGGACAAGGATGCCCACTCTTGGCTTTTTTATTCAACATAATATTTTAAGTTCTAGCTTCAGAAATCAGACAAGAAAAAAAGGGAGAGGCATCCAAATTGTTTTTTTAAAAAGTAAAACTATTTGCAGATGACACAATCTTTGTTTGAAAACCACTAAAAATTGGGATCAAGACCCGCATCGGGCTCCCAGCATGGGGCCTGCTTCTCCCTCTGCCTGTGTCTCTGCCTGCCCCCCACCGCCCGCCCCCCCCCCCCGCCGCCTCTCATGAATAAATAAATAGAATCTTAAAAGTTTTGTTGCAGTTTTTAGTGTTTTTTTTTTTTTTAAGATTCTATTTATTTATTCATGAGAGGTGGGGGGCGGGGGCGGGTGCAGAGACACAGGCAGACTGAGAGGCAGGCCCCATGCAGGGAGCCCCATGCAGGTCTCCATCCTGGGACCCTGGGATCACACTCTGAGCCAAAGGCCAATGCTCAATTGCTGAGCCACCCAGGTGTCCCAAAACTCTTTAACTGAAAAATAAATAAATAAATAAATAAATAAATAAATAAATAAATAAAAAAAAATAAGTAACGTCTATCTTCAATGTGAGGCTTGAACTCACAACCATGAGACCAGGAGTCACATGTTCTGCCAACCAAGTCAGCCAGGCACTCCTCATAAAGTCTTATAATAAACTGATTCAGTAAAGTTGCAGGATACAAACTAATACAATAAAATCTGTTCCATTTCTATTCAATATAACAAATTATCAGCAAAATTAAGAAAATAATCCTATTTACAATCGTATCAAAAAGAATACCTAGGAAAAGGATGCAAAAATACTGATTCAAAAAGATATATGCACCCAATGTTTGGAGTAGTATTATCAACAATAGAAAAATTATGGAAAGAGCCAAAGTGTCCATTGACTGAGGAATGGATTAAAAATGCAGTATGTACGTATATACATATATGTACACATACACACAATGGAATATTACTAAGCCATAAAAACAATGAAATCTTGCCATTTGTAGTGATGTGAATGGAACTAGAGTATCATGCTAAGTGAGATAAATCAGAAAAAGAAAAATACCATATAATTTCACTCATATGTAGAATTTAAGAAACAAAACAGGGCAGCCCGGGTGGCTCAGCAGTATAGCGCCACCTTCAGCCCAGGGCTTGATCCTGGAGACCCGGGATCGAGTCCCACATCAGGCTTCCTGCATGGAGCCCGCTTCTCCCTCTGCTTGTGTCTCTGCCTCTCTCTCTCTCTGTGTCTCTCACGAATAAATAAAGTCTTAAATAAAAAAGAAAAGAAACAAAAATTACCATGTCAAAGGGAAGAGAGGCAAATCAAGACACAGATTCTTAACAATAGAGAACAAACAGGGTTACTAGAGGGGAAATGGCTATGGAGGGTGGGAAGTGACAGGTTAAACAGGTGCCAAGTGTTAAGGAGGGCACTTATAGAAGAGCACCAGATGTTGCATGCAAGTGATGAATTACTACATTATATCATTATATACCTGAAACTAATATTACATTGTATGTTAACTAACTGGAATTCAAATAAAAACTTGGAAAGAAAAAAAGAATACTATAAATAAATTTAACCAAAGAGGTAAAAAGCCTGTATGCTGAAATTATAGGACTCCAATGAAAAAAAAATTGAGTAACATAAATGGAAAAATATTCTAAGTTCATGGGTTAGAATATTGTTAAAATATCCATACTGTACAAAGCAATCTACAGATATAATTCAATCCCTATCAAAATTACAATAGCATTTTTTGCAGATATAAAACAATCCTAAAATGGAACTACAAATAACACTGAGTAGCCAAGCAATTTTTAAACATTTTTTTAATTTTTATTTATGATAGTCACAGAGAGAGAGAGAGAGGCAGAGACACAGGCAGATGGAGAAGCAGGCTCCATGCACCGGGAGCCCGACGTGGGATTCGATCCCGGGTCTCCAGGATCGTGCCCTGGCCAAAGGCAGGCGCCAAACCGCTGCACCACCCAGGGATCCCCCAAGCAATTTTTAGAATAACAAAGCTGGAGGCATCAAACTGCATGATTTCTTTTTTTTTAAAAAAAACTGTATGATTTCAAACAATTTTACAAAACTAGAGGGATGTTTAAATATGGAAGAAAACATAGACAGTAAACTCTGTGAGCCTGTCTTGGCAATGATTCTTTTGATACCAAAAGCAAAGGCAACAAAAGTAAAAACAAGCAGGACTACATCAAACTAAAAAGCTACTGCACAGGAAAAAAATTTAATAGCAACTTACCAAATGGAAGAAAATTGTTCACAGTCCTATATCTGATAAGGAATATCAAAAATATATAAAGAACTCATACAACTCAATAGCCAAAAAAAAAAAAATCCTATTAAACAATGGACAGAGGATATGACTAGTTCTGAAAAAGACACACAGATGACCAAAAGGACCATGAAAAGATATTCCACATCACTAGTCATCAAGCAAATGCAAATCACAGTCACAATGAGATATCACATCACATATGTTTTGAATAGTTATTAACAGAAAGAAAATAATGTTTTGGCAAGAAAGGGAAGAAAAGTGTGCACTGTTGATGGGAATATACACTTTACAGCCACTATAGAAAACAGTATGGAGTTTCCTTAAAATGTTAAAATAGAACTATCTTATAATCCAACAATTTCATTTCTGAATATTTATTCAAAGAAAACAATAACTCAAAAATATACATACTCCCCAATGTTCATTGTAGTCTTTACAATAATCAAGATATGAAAGCAACCTATGTGTTCAACAATGGGTGAATGAATAAAGAAAATGTGGTATATGGGGGCACCTGGATGGCTCAGTTGATTAAACATCTGACTCTTGATTTCGGCTCAGGTTGTGATCTCAGTGTTGTGGCTTTGGGCCCCATTTCAGGCTCCCTGCTGGGTATGGGGCCTGCTTGAGATTCTTTTTTTCTCTCTCTCCCCCTCAGTCCCTCCCCCAATTGCTCTCTCTTAGTATCTTTCTCATGCAGAGAAAGAAAGAAAAGAAAAGAAAAGAAAAGAAAAGAAAAGAAAAGAAAAGAAAAGAAAAGAAAAGAAAAGAAAAGAAAAAAAAAGAAAAGAAAAGAAAAGAAAGGAAAAGAAAAGAGAAAAGAAAAGAAAAGAGAAAAGAAAAGCAAACGCAATATGATTTCACCTTTATGTGGAATCTAAAAAACAAATTCATAAAGGAGAAGGATTGGTGGTTACCAGTGTATGGACCAAATGGGTGAAAGTATTCAACTTGCAAATTTCCAGTTTTAAAATAAGTAATTCCTGACCATGTAATATAGAGCATAGTGATTATAAGTAACAATAGTGTGTTATATATTTGAAAGTTTCTAAGAAACTATATTTTTAAAATTATAAGAAAAAATATGTTGTAATGGTTGTTAACCTGAATTATAATGGTAGTCATTTCATACAAATATCAAATAAAAAAAAATATAAAATCATATTAGATTCAGGTGTGCAATATGATTTGATATATGTAAATTATACCTCAATAACATTTTAAAATGATTTTTGCTGTTAATTTTAAAGATATGTCTATAGAAATACAAAAATATTTTAAAAGTCATATCAAAAATACATAGAGGTTCTGATTCAAGTGGGCAAGATAGGAAGATCTTGCACTCACCTCCTCTCTAAAACATACCTAATATACAGCTATATATGAAACAATTTCCCCTGTGGGGTGGGGGGCAGAAACTAAGGTCATGCTGAGGGCAACAACAAATCAGGCAATTGAGAAAACCACACTGAAGATAGGAGAGGCTGGGACACAATCTCACATAAACCCCACTCCCCATACAGTTACCATAATCAGGAGAGAACTCAAAACCTGAAGCTTTTCCCTGAGGAGTGAAGGACTTTAACCTCACACTAGGCATACAAACTTTAAAAGCTGCACCAGAGAGATGAACACTGAAAACCCTGAGCTTTGAAAACCAATGGGGTTTGCATCCTTAAGACCTAGAAGAGTGCAGTGATTTAAAAAAAAAAATTTTTTTTAAAGACTCGTCCAGCTCACAGGCATCTGATCAGGCTCAGACTTTGTCTCTATTAATATATCAGCCTGGGGACAGGCATCTAATTTAACACATACATCTAGGAGCCTACTGGAACAATCCAGGGGCAGATATCGGTTGGCACCACATTTGAGGTCACCCTCTGCCTTGCTCTAGGCAGTGAGTACCATCTTTCCCCCCCTATTTTGCTATCTTTATGCTCCCCTATTGCCCTCCACTAACTGGTGGGCACCACCTCTTTTTTCTCTCTTTTTTTAAAGCCATCTTTTCCCCATGGGCACCATTTTTACGCTCCTCCTTTGCCTTGTTGTTGTCTTGCTTCAGTCAGTAAGTACCATCTTCACACTCTCCCCCTGCTATGCATCAGAGTACCACTGTCTCCTAGGAGGAGGCTTTTATGTTATCTGGTGACCTGATTTTTGCAGCTGCTGTCTAGGGGACATTCCTTGTTCACCTGGCGGTGGAGGCCAGGGGAGCTTTGTTACAGGTACAATGGGACTGTAACAATTGGGGAAACTATTTTGATAGGCTACCACTCTCAAGCAACTGCGAAAACAGTGGACTGAAATATACCCCTAGCCTAAGAAACCTACTTGCTTTTCCAGGACCTTTGGTCTAAGGGGCGGGATTCTAGAATAGATATCTAGTGGCCTATAGAACTATCAGAGAATAGAGGCCAGTGGATGTAATCTTTGTGCTTTCCCTCTGCTTTGCCCCAGCTTGCAAGAGTTTTTCAGATAGGAGCTTATATTTGTGAGGCACTCTGATATTTTTGGCTGCCACCAGGGGATAACACTATGTGACCTTGCTCTGGTAGCCAGCAGTACTTACACTTGTAGGTCCTATAAGACTGTAACCAATGGAGAAAGTTCTTAAAAAGTCACCACCCCCAGGGGAAAAGCAAGAGACAACAGACCCTACTTAGTCTATCTCTGATAAAAGCCTATAACTTGATCATCAAGCCTGTAGCCTGAGGGACAGGATTCTAATGAAGCACATATTGAAGGGGCTAACTGTAAACCTTTCCAGAGAAGTCAGAGGGCAGGTGCTATTTTTGTGTTCTCCCCTGCTGCATTTCAGAACACCAGTATCTTTGAAGGGGAACTGACCTGTGCTTGTTGCCCTAGTTTTTACAGCTGCTACCCTGAGGACACTCCTTAATTGTCTTGATCTGGTGGCTATGGCCTGTGTTTATTCTTGGGTCCCATGGAACAATAACAGTGAGACCATTCTTGGCAGGCTACCACCCAACAGGGCACTTCACAGACACACCACCAAGTAATTCTGTTTAAGGACCTTGTTTGCTTGTCCTGGAGCTATAGCCTGAGGAGCAGGCTTCAAGATTGAATACACATAGGGGACTATGAAGTTACTTTGAGTTTTTCAGGCAAGTGGATGCTGTTATTGAACTCTCTAACTACAGCTAATTGGTATTTCCTAGAAAAGAGCTTATACAGTCATCTAGATTTCTGTTGCTTAGGGAACACCTCCAGATCAACTAGGTTTTATGGCCAGTGGGATTTAGCTTAGGTTTCCCAAGATTTGTAGACATTTATACACTTTAAAAGCTGCTGCCCAAGAATACAGCTTCCAATCAGCTTTAGTCTAGGTGCTGAGATCCTCCCCTTTGGGACACTGACAGGTCTCAACACACCCTCACCTAATGTGAACTATTAAAAATATAATAGGTTGCTTGAACAATCACAAAAGTTTGAGAGATAAGATCTAGGGCAGGGTTGAACAATAAGATCCATTTCCTACATAGGCCATTTCTTCAAGACCGAGAGGGTTGGTTGTTTCATGCAATACATATAAAGCAAACAGAGAGCTGATCAAAATGAGAAACAGGGGAATATGTTCCAAATATAAAGATAAAACCTCACATAAAATCCATAATTAAGTAGAGATAAATTATTTACCTAACAGAGTTCAAAGTAATTATAAGATGCTCACTGAACTCAGGAAGATAATTAACATACTGAGAACTTCGACAAAGTGATAGAAAATGTAAGAAAGTACCAAACAGAAGTCACAATAACTAAACTAAAAATTATAATATAAGGGTTCAACAGCAGAATATATAAGAAGAAGAAAGACTCCGTGAAGTCAAAGACAAGAGAGTGAAACTCAACCAATCAGAGAAATTATAAAGAAAAAATTAGGGGAAGGTAGCTTAAGGGACCTATAGGACAACATCAGACTAACAATCACATTATAGGGGTCCATAAAGTAGAAGACAGAGAGAAAGAAGTTAAATGTTATTTGAAGAAATAATAGATGAAAACATTCCTAATGTGGGAAACAGACATTCAGATTCAGGAAGTTCAGACGTTCCAACTAAGATGAACTTAAAGAAACCCACACCAAGATATATTAAATTATGTAAACATAAAAACAAGGAGAGATTCCTAAAAGATGAGAAAAACAACTTATTACATAAAAGGAATTCCCATAATGCTGTCTGCTGACTTTGCAACAGAAAGTTTTAAGTTAGACAGAAGTGGCATATTATAGCTCAGTGCTGAAAGAAAAGAAAAATTCTAACCAAGATACTACCCAGGAATATTATCATTCTGATATAAGGGAGAGGTAACAAGGTTTCTAGACAAGCGCAATCTAAAGGAGTTCATTATCACTAAACCAATCTTGCAAGAAATGTTAAAGGAACTTCCTCCTAAACTGGTAGGAAAGGACACTATTAAGTAACAAGAGAACCATGAAAAAACAAATCCCACTGAAAAGTTAAATAAATAGTAATAGAAATGGACGATCACTTTAAAGCTAGTATGAAGGTTAAAAGACAAAAGTGGTAAAAAAAAAAAAAAAAAAAACTGTCTCCACAATAGTTAAGGGATACATAAGGTAAAAAAAGATGTAAAATGTGACATCAAAAACACAATGGGAAGGAAAGTAAAAAAACTTAGAGCTTTAGAATGTGAACACACTTAAGGTGTTATATGTAATCCTCATAGTAATCACGAAGCAAAGTCCTATATTAGATACACAAAAGATAAAGGAATCTAAGTATAATACTAAGAGAAGTCATCAAGCCACAAAGGAAAAGAGAAAAAGGGAACAAAGAAGAACTATAAAACAGCTAGATAACAATGAACAAAATGGCAAATGAACTAAATTCTCTGATAAAAAGACAGAGTGACGAAATGAATTTTTTTTAAAGGCCTATCTATATGCTGCCTATAAAAGACTCAATTCAAATGCAAGGACACATACAGACTGAAAGTGAACAAATAGAAAAAAATATTCCCAAAAAATGGCAACAAAAACCTGGGAGCTATGCTTAGAAAAAAATAGATTTTAAACACAATAATAAGAAACAAAGAAGGACATTACATAACAATAAAGGGCTCAATCCAAGAAGAGGATATATTTATAAATATATATGCAACCAACATAAGAGCATCTAAATATATAAAGCAAGTGTTAACACCTAAAAGAAGAAATATACAGCAATACACAATAATAGAACTTTGTAACCCACTTACATCAATGGATATATCATCTAGGCAGAAAATCAATAAGGAAATATTAGCCTTATACATCACATTAGACCAGATGGACTCGTCAGATACATATAGAACATTCCATTCTAACCCAACAGAATATACATTCCAACTGTACATGGAATATAATCTAGGATAAATCATATTTTAGATAACAAAGCAAGTATTAATGAATTTAATAAGACTGGGGATCGCTGGGTGGCTTAGCGGTTTAGCGCCTGCCTTTGGCCCAGGGAGTGATCCTGGAGACCCGGGATCGAATCTCACGTCAGGCTCTCTGCATGGAGCCTGCTTCTCCCTCTGCCTGTGTCTCTGCTTCTCTCTCTCTCTGTTTCCCATGAATAAACAAATAAAATCTTTTAAAAATTATAAAAATAAAATTTAATAAGATTGAAATTATATCATTTTTTTCTGACTAAATCATATGAATTAGATGTCAGTAACAAGAAGAAAATAAAAATTTTAAAATGTGTGGAGATTAAGCAACATGCTACTGAACCAATGAGTCAAAAAAGAAATCAATGGAGAAATTAAAGATACTTTGAGACAAATTTAAATGAGTAAAATTCGTAAGATGCAGCAAAAGTAGTTCTAAGAGAGAAGTTCACAGCAAAAATTGCCAACATCAAGAAACAAAAATCTCAAATAAAGAAACTAACTTTACACTTCAAGGAAGTAGAAAAAGAACAAATGCAGCTCAAAGTAATCAGAAGGAAAAAAAATAACAAAGATCATAATGGGATAAATTAAAAATGAACTAAGAAAATAATAGAAAAGATCAAGGAAGCCAAAGGTGATTCTTTACTTCTTTCAAAAAAGTTGATAAGCCTTTTGCTGGATTAACCAAGAAAAAAATAACTCAAATCAAAAGAATATATGTGAAAACTAGAACCACAAAAATAAAAAGGATTATAACAGCTGTGAACAATTATACACCAAGAAATTAGACAATCTAAAAGAAATGGATAAATTCCTAGGAACATACAGCTTACTAAGATTGAATCATGAAGAAATAGAAAATCTGAATGGACCTGTTACTAGTAAGGAGATTGAACAAGAAATCAAAACCCTCTCAACAAACAAAGGTCCAGATGAACCACTTCACTGGTGAATTCTATCATACAAAGAATACTAGTCTTTCTTTACTCTTCAAATAATAAAAGAGAACATGCTTCCAATTTTATTTTATAAAGCCAGCCTTACTACAACCAAAATCAGACAAGGATTTCATGAGAAAAGAAAATGACAAATATCCCTAGTAAACATAGATACCAAAATCCTCCACATAATATTACATAACCAAAGTCAACAATACATTAAAAGGATCATATACCATAATCAAGTGGGATTTATCCCAGGGATGCAAGGATGATTTGATATTCACAAAACAATTTTATCCACTACACTAACAAAATAAAGACTAGCAATCATATGATCATCTCACTAGATTCAGGAAAAGCATGTGACAAAACTCAACATCACTTATAATAAAAAGTCTCAACAAAGTGGGTATAGAGGAAACACTAAATGCCATACATAACAAGCCCAGAGCTAACATCATACTCAATGGTAAAAAGCTGAAAGCTTTTCCTCTAAGATCAGACATAAGACAAAAGTTCCCTCCCATCACTTTTATTTGACATAATATTGGAAGTCTTAGACAAAAAAATTAGGCAAGAAAAAATTTAAAAAACACATCCAAATAGGAATGGAAGAAAACTGTCAGTATTTGCAGTTGACATGATTTCACATATAGTAAACCTAAAGACTCCAATAATTCTGAATTCATTTATTAGTTCTGAATTCTATTACTCTAAGTTGCAAGATATGAAATCAATATATAAATAAGGCCAATGAAAACCCCACCCATAACTATGAAGCATTGTAGCCACACATTGCAGCTGGGCCAAGCATCAGCCCTGCTACTCCCATGCCTCAGCACAGCGGCACTGCAGCCAGATCATCCCCACCAACACCCCCATTCCTCAGATGAGCACTCATCTTGACTTCCTTTGAAAATTAGCAGGACTTAACTACAGGACAGCTGGAGGGCTACTGAAAAACAAGACTTTGTTCTTAAAGGGCCAAGCTATTATATATGACTTGGTCAGCCCAGAACAATGGCAGCAATTTGAATAGTATCTGGATTATATCTAAAGAACATGTATTGACTAATATGAGGTCATGTTCCTATGGAAGGTGATCTATAGGAGCTTTCTCCAGGAGCATATAAAAACGTCAGAAAAAGAACAAAGCAAAGAAAAACTATCTGATAAAGAGTTAAAGGTAATAACCATAAAGATGTTCACTGGACTTGAGAGAAGAGTGGATGAACTCTGATAAATTTAACAAAGAAACGGATGCCTGGGTGGCTCAGTGGTTGAGCATCTGCCTTTGGCTCAGGGCATGATCCTAGTCCAGGGATCAAGTCCCACATTGGGCTCCCTGCATGGAACCTGCTTTTCCCTCTGCCTGTGTCTCTCATGAATAAATAAATAAAATCTTAAAAAATTAGAAGGAAACAGACAATATAAAAAAAAGAACCTATCAGAGCTAAGAATACAATAACTGAAATTTAAAAAAAATAGAGGGGAAAAAAGAGATTAGGGGATGTAGAAGAATAGATGAACAATCTGGAAGACAGTAGAAACCAGCCAAGATGAAGAGCAGAAAGCAAAGTAAAAAAAAATAAATAAATAAATAAAAAATGAGAGAGAGAGAGAGAGAGAGAAAGAATAGGTTAATAGACCTCTGTGGCAAATTCAGGTGTATTAACATTCATATTATGGGGAGGTCCCAGAAGGAGAAGAAAGAGAGAAAACTTATTTGAAGAAATAATAGCTGAAAACTTCCCTAAGTGGTGAAAGGAGACAGTTATCTAGTCCTTGTAGTCACAAAAAGTCCCAAAATAATATGAATACAAGGAGGTCTACACCAAGACACACAGAATTAAAATGTCAAATATTAAATATGAATGTAATCTTAAAAGCACCAGTGAACAACAGTTACACAGAAAGAAATCGTATAAGGCTAGCAATTGATTTTCAGCAGAAACTATGCAGACCAGAGGAGCATGATATATTCAAAGTTCTGAAATTTAAAAATCAACAAGAATACTTATACTGCAAGATTAACATTCAGAAATGAAGGTGAGTGAAATAGTCTCCAGAAAAACAAAATTTAAGTGAATTCATCATAATTAAACTGCCTTACAAGAAACATTAAAGGAAATATCTTTAAGAGAAAAGGAAAAGTTTATAAAGAAGACAATTTTATTTTATTTTATTTATTTTATTATTTTTTTAAGAAGACAATTTTATGAAAAAATACAGTGGTAAAAGCAAACATACAGTAAAAGTAGTCTATTAATCATTTAGGAAACTAATATAAACATTGAAACATGAAAGTAGTAAAATCACATATCTACAAAAATTCCATAAGGGGCTTACAAATTAAAACAATATAAAATGTGACATCCCTATGTAAGATGTCAAGGAGTGTAAAAGTGTAGTGGTTTCACAGTGTGTTTAAACTTAAGTAATCACCAATTTATCATAGACTGGTAAATATGTAGAATGTTATATATTTACTTTATGATAATCACGACAATAACCTATAATATGTACAAAAGATAATGAAATCCAGTAAAGTCATTAAATCACAAGAGGAGAAAACAAAGGAAAAAAGAAGTACAAAAATCAAGAAGAAAACAGTGAACAAAATGATAAGTATATACCTAGCAATAATTACTGTAAACATAAATTAAATGTTCCAATCAGTGGACATAGGGTGACTGAATGGATAAAAAACAAGACCCATCTATATGCTGTCTATAAAAGATCCACATCAGACTCAAAGAAACATAAAAACTTAAAGTAAAAGAATGGAAAAGATATTCCATGCAAATGGAAAAAAAAGTGATTAGCAATACTTAGAAAAAATAGACACTAAAACCAAGACTGTAACAAGTGACAGAGAAAGGGATGGCATAATGATTAAGGGATCAAACCAGCAAGAGTATATAACATTTGTAAATATCTAGGACCAAACATAATAGCATTTAAATATATAAAGCATATTAACAGACATAAAGGAAGAAATTGACAGTAATACATAATAGTAAAGGATCTTAACACTGCCTTTAGATCAGTAGGATAGGTCATCTACACAGAAAATCAATAAAAAAGACAACAGCTTTTAAGGACATATGAGAACAGATGGATTTAACAAATATATGCAGAACATTCCATTCAAAAACAGTAGACTATATCTTACTTTTAAGTGCAAACGGAACATTCTCCAAATAAATCACGTTAGGACAAAAGTCTCAAATTTAAGAAGATTAAAATCATCTCAAGCATTTTTTTCTGACCATATGGTATGAAATGATAAATCAATCACACAAAAAATCTGGAAAGAACACCAATAAATGGAGGCTAAACCACATTCTACTAAACAATAAATGAGTCAACCAAGAAATTGATGATAATTTAAAAAAAAAAACATGGAGATAAATGAAGACACAAAGATTCAAAATCTTTGGGATGCAGCAAAAACAGTTCTAAGAGGGAAGTTTATAGCAATACATGTCTAATGTAAGAAAGAAGAGAAATCTCAATCTATGCTTTAAAGAACAAGATAAAGAAGAATCCCCAATTTAACAGAATGAAGAAAATAAAGACATGAGAGTGAAAATAAATGAAGTATAGACTAAAAAAAAAATAGAAAATATCAATAAAACTAAGAGCTAGATCTTTGAAAAAGTCATCAAGATTTATAGACTTTTAGCAAGACTCATCAAGAGAGAGAAGAGAGGACTCAAATATATAAGATAAGTTACAAAGAACAACCAGAAATACAAATTATTTTAAAAGACTAATACAAAAATATACACCAACAAATTAAATAACCTAGAAGCAATGGATAAAATCATGGAAACATACTATCCTCCAACACTGAATTAAGAAGAAATAGGAAATCTGACCACACTGATTACTAGTAGTGAAATTTAGTTGATAACAGAAAGCTCCTAACAAACCAAAGTCCAGGACCAGATGTCTTCAGATATATCTTTAAATTTTTGGTAGAACTGAAGTCATTTTTCTCAAACTATTCCAAAAAAATAGAAAATGAAGGGATGATTCTAAATTTATTCTCTGAACCCAGTATTTTTTTAATTTAAATATTAAATTTTATTTCATGTCTTATTAGATTCTTGCTGGATATGGACACAAACCCTTCCCACAGTTACCCCTTTGCATAATGACTCAGTTACTCCTCAGACATCTGCTTCTCTTCTTTACCTGTTGAATGCTCTGGGATTTTCTGAGTTTGAAATACTCCTGGAATTTTTACTTTGGTGATGAAAACCCCCATAGTACTAATATTCAAGTGCGCAATGGTAAATGCCTGTGTTTGTGGGTATCCTCCTTCACGGTTCACTGTTTGTTTTGGTTTTGGACATGTGACCAAGCCCCCTGGAGGCCTGGTGGGTTTTTCCAAGGGCCAGCCACCAAATGGGGCTTTGGTGACCATTTTGCCATGTCTCTCCTTTGATTAGAAAATTGCTGTAGCATCTTCCCCAGACGATCCCTGCTCCCCGATGCCAGTGTGTTCTTCATCTACAGACTGGGCATTAGTGCACAGCTGGTGCCAGCCCTGTTGCCTCATACTCACCTCTCCTGTAGGGCTAGACAGCAAGGCCCAATCAAAGCCCCGACCCAAAAGCTGTACTGTAGTCACTTCCATGCTTTGGTCTAGCCATGAAAGGCATCAGTGGTGGTTTCCTTTTGGGTGGCCTTGATAACAAAACCAGACAGACAATACCAAAAAAAAAAAAAAAAAAAAAAAAAAAAAATCACAGACCAATATCACTGAATGAACATAGGTGCAAAAATCCACTCTATGTTAGAAAAGTTAATTGAACAATACATTACCAGGACAATTCACCACAATCAAGTAGAGTTTATTTCAGGGATGCAAGGGGGTTAATGTCATACGACATAAAAAAAAAAAAATAATCTGAATAAAACGCAGGCAGAGGACCCGAGTAGACATTCTTCCAAAGAATGCCCACATACAGATGACCAAGAGGTAAATGAATAGATGCTCAACATCATTAATTGTCAGGTAAATGTATATGGAAACTACAATGAGATATCATCCCATACTTATCTTAATGGCTAGTATCAAAAAGATGAGGAATAACAAATGTTGACAAGTATATAGAGAAAATGGGATTTTTATGCACTATTTTGAAAATAAATTAGTGTATCCACTATGAAAAAAACATTACGTAGGATTTCTTAAAAATAGAAATACCATATAATTTTATATTTCCACTTCTGGGTATTTATCTGAAATAAATGAAAAAAAACTAGGTACACCTGGGTGGTGCAGCCAGCTTCATGATCTTGGAGTCATGGGATTGAGCCCCACATCGGGCTCCATACTCACTGTGGAGTCGGCTTGGGATTTCTCCCTCCCTTTCCCTCTACTTCCCCCACCCTCTCTCTACCTCCCTGCCCCTCCCACTGTGTACTCTCTTAGTCTCTGTAAAATAAATGAATAAATCTTTTGAAAAAAGAAAACGAAAACACTAATTTGAAAAGCTATATACACCCCTGTGTTTATCGTAACATTAGTTACAATCGAAAGCTACTAATGTGTCCATGATAGATGAAGGGATAAATAAGATGTATATACATATATACAATAGAATATTAACCATACAGAAAAAGAAATCTGGCCATTTGCAACATGGATGGAACTAGAGACACTTTGCTAAATGAAAGAAGTCAGAGAAAGAAAAATACCATATTATTTTACCTAGATGTAGAATCTTAAAGGTAAAAAGGAAAAATTTAACCAATAACAAAAAAACACAGACTCACAAATATAGAGAATAAGCTGGTGGCTGACAAAGGAGGGCAGAAGGGACTGGGGAAAATAGGCAAAGTGGATTAAGAAGTATAAACTTAAGTCATAAAATGAGTAAATAGTCAAGGGAGCAAAAACTAGAACTTAAAGAATATAGTCAATAATATTGTAACAAATTTGTATGATGACAGACGGTAACTATACTTATGGTCGTATGCATTTTGTAATCTATATAATAGTCCAATCACTACATTGTACAACTGAAACTAATATATTACGCATCAGCAATATTTCAATTATTTTTTAAAAAGATGCTCAATGAATATGGGAGAATAGATGAACACAGAACAAAAATAAAATATAAGAAAGCTCCAAACAGAATTCTATAAGCTAAAGTATACAATAACTCAACAGGACAATACTGGAGTTCAATAGCAGACTAAATTAAGCCAAAAAGAACACAGACAAAAAAGCAAAAGAAAAAATAATTTTAAAATATAGCTTAAGGAACCCATGGGACAACATCAACAAGGGTAGCCTTTGAATGAGTGGGGTTTCAGAAAGAAAAGAGAGAGAAATAGGGCCCAAAAAATTATTTTAAGAAACAATGGCTGAAAACTTCCGTATATTGGAACAGAATAGTTATACAGGTCCAGGAAGCCCAAAGTTCCCAATAAGATGAACCTGAAGACATTCATGAAAATGGTAAAAGTGAAAGAGAATCTTAAAGAAGCAAAAGGAAAACAACCTATCACACACAAAGGAAACCCCATAAGACCATCTGCAGACTTATTAGCAAAACATTTACAAACCAGAAGAGAGTGACGCAACATAGTCAAAGTGCTGGAAGGAAAAAACAAAAAACAAAAAAGCTTCCATCCAAAAACTTTCAGGGTTTTACATTTTAGCAAAAGCTCATCTGAAGAACCAAGACTTTGGTATAGTCTGACCAGGTAACTTAGCAAGGCACAGATCTTCGTATTTGAGGACCTCAAATGAAGAGCCTTGCTGGTGCTAGAGTATGGTTATACAGCAACCCCAAACAGGTGAGCTGAGTCATATGACAGTCCATTACTGAATGTAGCTTCCTACCCTGTCCAAGGAACCTTGGCCTGAGAATCTGGGAGATGGTTTGGTCCAGAAGCATTAGAGCAGAGCAGAACCAGTGTATCTGCCCATCTGCACAGACAAGCTGGCAATACCATATGGCCAAAGAGTTTGGTACATAGGTCTGTCTGAATAACTCCACAAACAAGTCTTGCCCAAGCCAGAGAAGGAGTCCATAGTCTTACTCACTGCTGAATAAAGCCTCCAACAATGTGAACCAGGAAAAGTAACCCAAAATTCATAGCTCCTCTGAATCTCTAGCCTACCCTGCAGTCCCAACCAGTAGTTCTGTGTCTGCAGAGCCAAGATGATAACTCTGTCTGTCCAGGAAGCTTAGCTGGCAGCTCTGATTTAATACCGAAGAGCCCTTCTGGTACTGGAATTTGCTATGCTGCCTAACTAGGCAGGAAAGCTAATTTATAGCTCTCCTGAAAGCTGAACAGAGGCCACAGTCTAACCCAAACAGAAAACCTATCCAGGACTCCTAGGAAACTGTGTAGTCAATCTTACGACTGATTTCAGTTGCACTTGCATGGAGAATTCAGCAGGTATCTCTTTCCTAGTTCTATAGGACAGTGGCCTATCAATCCAGGAAACTTGGTGCAGAGGTTTGCCTAATTTAAGCCCTAACCATGGCTCATTCCAGACTTAAAGCCTATATAGAACACTATCTGGCCAGGGAAACTAATATGTGGCACCACCCACTGCTGAATAAGCTCTTTAGTATGCCTGACCAGGGGGCCAAACCAGAGCACACAAAAAGTTGCACAGACCATTATACAGCACTGGTTACAGTGGCACTTGAAGAGTTTATAGAGCAAAACTGGTAGCTCTTTCTGACCCAGAAATTCAGTGTACAGTCTAGCCTGATAGGAAGTGCAAACAGTGAAGCATGTGGGCTTTGGGGCCCATCCTGTTGCCCTATCAGGGCAGGAAAGCTCATTCAAAGACCCACCTACCATGAATACAATATCTAGTCTGACTATCTAGGTAGCCTGACCAGAAAACCCAGGTAGCTATAAAACCTATCCTATATCCTTACATGGGCAGGGAATCAAACCAGGATGTCTATCTGTTCTCAACCAGAAGCATGTACTTCCAATATCAATGAATGCCTACATTAAGAAACAATAATCAAAATGACCAAATTCTATACCTCCAAAATAAAGGGGGGAAATTATAATCACAAAATTATCAGAAGGAAGGGAATAATAGAAATTAGAGCATAAATAAATGAAGGTGAGAACAGGGAAACAATAACAAATTGATAAAACTAAGAGTTGGTTCTTTGAAAACATAAAATTGACAAAAACTTAGCTATACTAACTAAGAAAAAAAGAGAAAACCCAAATCAACAAAATTATAGATGAAAGGGATGTATTACAACTAATACCAGAGAAATACAAAGGATCATAAGAGATTTCTATTGCCACCTACACACCAACAAAGTGGACAACATAAGAGAAATTCAAGATTCTTGGAAACCTACCAAGATTGAATTAGGAAGAAATAGAAAATCTGAACCAACTAAAAACAAATAAAGAACTGAATCAGTAATAATAATAATAAAAATATCCCCCAAAGAAGAAATACCAGGATCAGGTGACTTCACTGGTAAATTTTAGTAAACATTTAAAAATAATAATAATCAATGTCAATTTTTCTCAAACTTTTACAAAAAATTGAACACTCAAATTCATCTTATAAAGCCAAAATTATTTTTATACCAAGGCCAGAAAAAAAGACACTATAAGAAAAGAAAACTACAGGTCACCATGCCTGGTGAATACAAATACAAAAGTTCTCATTCAAATACTAGCAAACAGAATTTAACAGCACATTAAAGGGATCATTCACTATGATCAAGTGAGATTCATCACACATGAATCAGTAGATAACAACACATTAAAAAGAAGAACATAAAAAAATAAAATTAAAGTCATATGATTATCTCAATAGATACAGAAAAGCACTAGACAAAATTGAACATCTTTTTATGAAAAACAAAAAACAACAAATTAGCTGTAAAAAGAATGTACCTCAAAAAAAGTCCACATATAGCTCGCAGTTAAATTCATACTAAGTGGTAAAAGGTTGAAACCCTTTCCTGTAAGATCAGGAACAAGATAATTGTGTCCCCTCTTACTACTCCTATTCAGTATGGTACTGGAAGTCCTTGTCAACACAATCAGGCAAAGAAAAAAATAAAAGGTAAAAGGTATCATAATTGGAAAGGAAAAAGTAAAATTGTCTCTATTTACAGATGACATGACTTTATATATAAAAAATCCTAAAGACTGCATCAAAAAACTTAGATCTAATAAACAAATTCAGTAACATTGTAAGATACAAGATTACATACAAAAATCAGTAGCATTTCTATACATTAACAAATTATCTGAAAAAGAAACTTAAAAATTATCCCATTCACAATAGCATAAAAATACAATACTTAAAAATAAATTTAGTCATGGAGGTAAAATATCTCTACACTGAAAGACAAGACAGTGATGGAAGAAATTGAAGATAGCAATAAATGGAAAAGTATCTCTTTAAATGGATAACAAGAGTATTATTAAAACGTCCATTCTACTTAAAGCCATCTATGGATGGATTCAATGCAATCCCTATTAAGATTGTAATGGCAATTTTTATAGAATTAGAAAAAAATTCTAAAAAAAAAAAAAAACCCTTAAGTAACTGAAGCAACCTTGAGAAAGAAGAATAAAGCAGGAGACATCACTCTTCCTGATTTCAAGCCATACTACAAAGCAATAGTCATCAAAGAGTATGGTGCTGGCATAGAAAGAGACAAATACACCAATGGAAGAGAATAAGAGAATTGAGACCCCAGAAGGAAATCCATGCATATATGGTCAACTAACAAGTGAGCTAAGAATATTCAATGGAGAAAATAATCTCTTAGATAAATGGTGCTGGAAAAATTGGATATTCACTTGTGAAAGAATGAAACTAAATCTCTATGTCATACCACTCACAAAAATTAACTCAAAATTAAATATATATATATATATATATATATATATATATATATATATATATATAAATTACACAGACGCACACATGCACAAGACCAGAAACCATAAAACTCCTAGAAGAAAACCTAGGGGAAAAGCTCCTTGACATGTGTCTTGGCAATGATGTTTTGACTATGAGAACTAAAACCTAAGCAATAAAATCTAAAATAAACAAGTGGGACTATATCAAACTAAAAAGCCTCTGCACAGCAAAGTAAAAGATCAACAAAATGTAAAGACAACCCATCAGTGGGAAAAATATTTGCACATCATATATCTGATCACATACAACTCAAGAGCAAACAATAGATAATCCAATAAAAAGGGGCAAATTATCTGAATAGACATATTTCCAAAGATTATGTACACAGCCAGCAGGTACAAGAAAAGGTGTTCAACATCACAAACCATAAAGGAAATGCAGATAAAACCTACAATGAGATATCACCTCACACCTGTAACAACAGCCATCATCAAAAAGGCAAGAGGTGACAAATGCTGGAAGAAATATGGAGAAATGGGAAGCCTTGTGTACTGTCAGTGAGATTTTATACTAGTTTACTCACTGTGGAAAACAGTATGGAGGTTCTTCAAACAATTGGAAATAGAGCCGCCATATAATCCAGCGATTCCACTTGTGAGTATACATCCAAAGATAATGTAAACAGCATATGTATGAGATATCTGTACCTTGTATTTCTTGTAGACTTATTATTTATAATATCTAAGATGTAAACTTGAGTATCCTTCAGTAGATGAACTGATAATGTGATGTATATACACAATGTATTATTCAGTTATTTAAAAAAAAGAAATCCTATCACTTGTGACATAAATCAGACTTGAGGCATTACACTAAGTGAAATAAGACAGGGAAAGACAAATACTGTAACATGTGGAATCTAAAACAATGACAAATAGAAAAATGGAGATCAGATTCATGGATACTAGAGACAGGGGTGTAGAAGATGGGGAAAGTACATGAAGGTAGCCAATAGGTCCAAACTTCCAGTTATAAAATAATAACTGGGGTTGCAATATACAACATGATGATTATAGTTTATTTTGCTGTATGGTATACTTCAAAGTTGCTGAGAGAGTAGATCCTATAAATTCTCATCCCAAGGAAGAAAATATTTTTTTTTAAATATCTATGAGATGATGGCTGTTAACTAAATTTATTTTGGAAATCATCTCACAGTATATATGTCAGGTATTTATGCTGCAACGCCTTAAACACGTGTTATATGTCAATTATACCTCAAAACTGAAAAACTTAAAAAAAAAAACAAAGAATTGGCTGGGAATTGAGAGAACCATTTATTCACAAGTTTCCACCTTCCACTCTTAGTGTTTTCTTGGTAGGTTTTAACACCCCAGAACTTGCAGGCAAACTTTTCTTGAAGACAAGCAAACTCCAGACCCCTGGTGGCTCAGCGGTTGAGTGTCTGCCTTTGGCTCAAGGCGTGATCCCGAAGTCCTGGGATTGAGTGCCATATTGGGCTCCTTGCAGAGAGCTTGCTTCTCTTGTCTGTCTGTCTCTCATGAATAATATTAATTAAAAAAAAAGAAAAGCAGACTCCATTTGTCATCCATTACACCAGCCTCATAGAAGCTGAGGCTGGTGTAATGGAGACTAAAAGTGAAAGATATACTAATTGTGCTTCAAGGAGATGCTGTCACCATCCAGTGGGTCAGAGACCACCCAGAGGTGTCAGTTTCAATCCTGGCTCTGGCTTCTGGTGTTACAGGTGATAACAAGCAAGGTGAAGTGCAAACAAGCAGCAACATATACCCACAAATGCATGGATACACATGCATTTATGATACGTAAATAGGGACATTTACGGGGGGAAATTCACTACATTTTTAACAGAAATTAATTCTGTGAAGTCAAGTGACAATGAGTGAGTGTATAAATTTTCTAGGGCTGCATTAGCAGTGTCACGAACCAGGTAGCTCCTAACAACAGAAATTGATTGTCTCACATTTCTGGAGACCAAACTCAAGATGTTGGCAGAGCCACTCTCCCTCCAAAGCCTCCAGAAGAATATCCTTTCTTGCCTCTTATAGCTTCTGGTACAGAACTAAAATTGTGAGAACTAAAATCTTTGCCTTCATCTTTACGTGTATCTCTGTAATTCTTTATATTCTCATGGCTGTCTTTCTATACCTTTCCTTATAAGGACACCTGTCACATTCAATTAGAACCAATCCTACACCACTACAACTTCATCTTATGGTCACATTCTAAGATATTGAGGGTTAGGACATTTAATATATTTGTTTGGTAGGGGACACCCGATTCAATTCATTAGAGCAGACAAAAGAGGATTTCCACTTGTTAATCTATATTTTTCTGAAATGCTTGTACATATTTGCAAGTAATATTCTGTATATCATTGTATTTTGTCTCATACTTGTGAAAGAAGATTTAAAATGAAGTAAGCCTTGCTAAGAGTAACTCTTGAGATAGTAGAAGGCACACTGAAGAACTAGAGCCATGCATGTCTCCTGTTTCAATTTTTGGAACACCATGAACTTTTGATTTTTGTCAACTGCAACTGGACCACTTTTTTGATCACAGCCTTTGACTTTGGACTGAAATAGAGATAACCTAATGCTTCTAGATAAATAGCTAATTGTGAATTAGTCACTTTAAATGTTGCCAGCATCAATCACTAATTCTTTCAAACTAAGTTATGTAACTTTGTGGTCTTTGCCTTTTTAACCCTGTACATTCCCCACTTGCAATTTGAAGCACACTTTGGATTTAGGTCAACTTTTCTCCCAGATTGCAATCCCTCAGAACTGAAGTAAATGCTTTTGGGTGCTTTACAGCCCCTTGGTCCATATACTCAATACCAATTCCTTCTTTTTTTTACATGCTTAGGTATTCTATAAAAGTCAAATACCCACTTGCCTAGTTCTCCTTGCTGCTGGTGATGGGTCTCTGGGACATCACTGGCCAATACACACAGATGTACTGACCGTTTTCCCCTCTCCCCTCTCTTTATAGTTTGAAAGAAAACCGGATGCCTAGGATGGCACAATTCTCTGATCATAAGAGGACAAGCCAGTTTATTTAAACAACCAAAAAGCAACAACAAATAATTGGTCCTAATATTATAAGATTACTCTAGCAGCCCCTTAATTCCAGAACTTCTTGTTACATATGAAACAAAACACTACTTGTGTCACTGTTGTGTTTTTCTGTACTTGGAAATAGACTCATATCTAAATTATACATGTGTGAATGTGTTCCAGGTAAATCTTAAAATTTCAAAGACAGAGAAAGCTGATTTCTCCATGAAAGGGTATTAGAATATAAAGTGCATTTTGTTCAAGATTTCTGAAAGATATATATATTTTTTTATTTTAAAAAGATTTTATTTATTTATTCATGAGAGACACAGAGAGAGAAACAGAGACATAGGTAGAAGGAGAAGCAGCCTCCCTGTGGAGAGCCTGTGTGGGACTCGATCACAGGACCCAGGATCATGCCCTGAGTCTAAGGCAGATGCTCAACCACTGAGTCACCCAAGTGTCACTGAAAGATATTTTAGATTAAAGTTCCATTTCCTTATGGAGAGTAGTTTCTAGAACACAAATAAGATGTCCATAGCCAAAAAACCCATGACACAAAACAAAGCTCTACTCCTACTACCAAGGTAATAGTTTTACTATTTTTTGTTAATGTCAAAGGGGCCATCAGAAGGCATTGACTGTACAAAACTCAATGAGAAGCATTTAATATTCAGTGCTGGAGAGGAATTTTGTTTTTAATAAAAAAGGGGGGAATGCACCTGGATGGCTCAAGTCATGATCTCTGGGCTGTGAGTCTAGCCCCTCATCAGGCTCCACCCTCAGCATGGAGTCTGCTGTCTCTGTCTCTCTCTCCCTCTCTGCCCCTCCCCCTACATGTACATGCCTTATCTCTCTCTCTAAATAAAGTCTTTTAAAAAAGGTAAACTTTGTTAAGGTGTGAAATACAATTACACGTTTTTTGGGTGAATATTAGAAACAGTCATATAGTTAGTGTTTCTAAAAAAGGAATTATGTGCATAATTTTAAATATTTTGTTGCTTAGTAACAATTAAAAAGTTTTAGCACAATTACATGTAATTACCATTTTTTGAAGTTTGATTTATATTAAAGCTTTATCAGGTAAATGTGATTAATAGTAAGTGATTTTACAAACCCTAAATTTTAGGTCACAGTCACTTATTACAATAAATGTCATAGAGTGTAAAGTCTGTGGAATATATTCCTGTATCTTGAACATTGTTTAACTTTAGAGAAAGTTAGCAATAGTTTATATAAGATTATTAGACTTCATGAACACTGCTGCCTTAGTGGTACTTTTGAATGAACTTAACCATGAACAAATCCCTAAAAGATAGCACAAATTCACTTATATTTTTTAAAGATTTTATTTAATTATTCATGAGAGACACAGAAAGAGGCAGAGACACAGAAAGAGGGAGAAGCAGGTTGCCTGTGGGTGCTTGATATGAGACTTAATCCCAGGACTCCAGTATGCCCTAAGCCAAGGCAGATGCTCAACCACTGAACCACCCAGGCGCCCCACAAATTCACTTATATTTTTAAAAAATGTTGATAGATAACATGTATGACTCAAGTGATAATTCTTTGCTTTGCTATCTGACTGAAAACTAATTTTCTTTTATTTACATAATTACATACATAATTTTACAATAGTAAAATTTTCTTGAAAAAACAGATTATCTTGAAAAAGAAAAATAGTCTTTATTGTCTGAAGAAAAATCTTTTAGAATGCATTTTAAAAATATTTAGATCACCAATTTTATTTCCTTGAGCTATTAAGTCATGTCCCAACAGTTAATTGCTATGTGGATAATGTAATCAATTGATTCTTCTCCTATTTTGTTTTTAGCACGTATATTGGTCATTCTGGATATGTCTCATTAGGATAAGGAATAAAGGAGATGAGTTCTCCTTGTTGAAAGCTGAAGGGCAACACAATATGTATATGATGTGGCATATGCCACCTGGCTGTGCTGTCTTGGAGCATTTTGAGAAGCTTGTGTAGCCAAAATTTAAAGCACACCTGCCAAGTAAGGATCACACGATAGAATGACATTGAAATTCTCCCCCAATAGAATATACCATACATGGGATTTCTTTTCATATTATAAAACACCAAACCAAATTCCTTATAAAACATTTTAGAAATAAAAAGAACATCATTCACATACAAGCCAAAAAAAAAAAAAAAAAAAGTAAATAAAGACCTAGCCTTTCCTTATCGATTGGGATTTCTCCACTTTTGTCTGAAAAGATGACCAATGAAAACAAGTAAATATGTCATAGTTGATAACAAATTTGGATCCGAATCATGAATATAAAAGTATATTACTTCTCAAATTTGGAAATGCCATTATTTCTAGTCTCAGTATTTTTCAAATTGTCTTATTTTTCCCAATAGTAAATTTAGAACAAATATATTCAGGTGACAAGCTCAGTTGATTGCGCACTGAACTCTTGGTTTCAGCTGAGTCAGTTGATTGAGCACCGAACTCTTGGTTTCAGCTGAGGTCATGATCTCAGGGTCATAAGTTGAGCCCCATATCAGGCTCCATGCTCTTCAGGGAGTCTACTTGAGATTCTCTTCCTCTGACCCTCTTCCTGCTCATGCACAATCAATAAATAAATCTTTTTAAAAAATTCAAGTTTCAATCATGTAGGGATTTTTTTTTTTTTGAGTGGGGGGAATGAGTATTTTCTTTTATTGAAATACAAAAATAGGGCTTAAGCCATAGGAAAGCATAGCTACTAATAAATTTTTAACTTTTCTTATTTATTTATGAACCAAGATGAACAATTAAATAAAACAATGTTGCTTTAAACAAGGTAATGGCAGCAGGATAGATTCCAGATGAAATTAAATGTTTTTTTCAGGACACATACATATATAGTTGTCTGAATGAGGCTTGGTCCAGTGCCCAGTCATGGCTGAACTGCCAGGACAGCATAGGAATTTGCAACTTCAAGAAATGTGGGTGTTGACCTGGGCCTTTATGTGAACACAAAGTAAAATAAAGCAAGACTGTTCTTTGTACATAATTGTGAGCAATTATTTTTTTAATTCTCCATTTTAAATGATGGATAGAAATCTTATTTTGTTCTAAGATTTTTTTCTGTCCATATAATAATTTATTACAAAGGATTCTAAGTTCAATATATAAATTATACATATTTTATTTAAATAACCATTTTATATTTTTACATAGAAGCAAAAAAACTCAAGTACTTAAGTATGTTGACTTTGTTGTCTCGAGTAAGCATTCCCTATATGGTTTATAATAAAAACATTCTTTTTTGATATACTACATAAGCTGTTAGAACCTAGCATCTTTCTGCCTGTTTTTAAAGGAGACTTTATTGATCAATATTGACTTTGAAAGTAAAGAGGACTAAATAACAAAACCATATATGCAAATTTTTGTTTACATTTGTTAATTATTTCAATTATCATTAAAGTCCACATAGAGCTGTTTCTAAATAGTACCATTCTATAATTTATAAAATTGAGAAATTTTTTAAAATGAGAAAATACATTTATGCATGAAAGATTAATAATTGAGAATGCAGTATTTATGTTTTTCTCAATGCCAGCTACCACAGGCTCATATTTAGAAATACTTATTGATTATTAAAGTATTTGATAATTATATGGAATCACATTTAATAAGTCAAATATTTTCATAAATATTTATTTAAAATTCTTCTTCTTTGTATTTTTATCTTACATAGATATTCATGAATAAACTTAAAATTTCAAACTGCTATAGCTAATTGTGACCTGGATTCAGACAACATGGTTTTAAAACCAGGCTTTATCAGTCATAATTTGTCAGATTTTGCACAACTTTATCTTGTCTATACCCTAATGTCTTCATCCATAAAATAAGAAAGCAATTAACTCACTACTAATTTGGTTTATCAAAGGATACAATGCATCTAAAGTACTAAAACTACTTGGCACAGAATAAGTATCTAATAAATTTTATCACTATTAATTGCTTATTTTGTACATTATTTTACCTTAGAAATGAGATATTGAAAATGTCACATCGTGACTCACCAAAGTATTCCATTAGAATATACTCTATAGGTATATTTTCCTCTAAAATCATATTCAGTGGAGAAAAGAATTTAATTTGAACTGGTCACAATTGATTTGCTTACACTTCACAAAACAGAGTTTGTACTTGTACATTTTATTTCTTGCAGATTTGTTATATGCATACATAGAACATCCACTGATGGCCTAAGGAGGGAATTCATTACAAATGACAGCCAAAGACAATCCTAGAAATGTTGCAGATTCAGCTACAAAGACCATAAGGAAGTTTACATAAACATTACAATTACACTGCATTTCTCCGAGTGACATTTAGTACTTATTAAGAGTGTTTTGGGGACACTTAATACACACTTAAAATACCTTTCAAAAATATTGAAAGCTTAATGTATGCACACGTTTTCTATTTTCTAATTAAAAAATAAAACATGAAAAAAATAAAAAAAATAAAAAATAAAACGTGTGGATCAATCAAAGTTTTCCTGGAAATTCATATAGTTGAGCTAGTCAGTCAAGGGTTGGCTTACCCACTAGAGTCAACAAGAGCCTAAACTGATACCCAGAAAATGCACAGAGTGGAGTTTGGATGGATGAACCAAAAAATCTGAAAGAAAAAATGATCAAAGCATTCTTGAACATAATTTGAATGTCTGGATAAAGAGACCAAATTAGATATAAAGCAATGGGAAAGGTTCTTTGCTTCTAGAGATTTGAGGTGAGAGCAAGGAGAATTAGAACATTTGGAAGTGTCCACTAGGAATAGTAGAGGATTATGGGAACATGACTCTGAACTCCAGCTTTCCACCATTTGGAATTCCAAATCTATCTCCCTTGACTAAACCAAAGAACCACTAGGGTTTAAAGGCACATAGATGGGAGGAAGACTGTTCTGTGGTATGCAAGATAGAGAGGACTCACACATGGTTTTCTCCTCCACGTGGTGGATGAATTTTGGAACACCAAAGTGAGGAAGCACAGATATAAGGTTGTGAACTCCTCAAAGGGATTAAAACTCACCCTAATCTATCCCAGGGCAAGAAGACCAATAGGAAATGAAAGAGCAAGTGAAGACCACCCTGGGGAATGGGAGACCTTGAGGAGATACAGAGTTAGAATAGTCCATGTTTCATGGCCTTAAAAGTGCAGGGAAGGAAAAAGTCCCTCAACTGTTTTAGGATCCTGGCTGGGTCTGAAAATTAAACTGAAAAAGACTAATAGGAGAAAGGCATACAAACTTTATTGAATTTTTACATGTACCTAGAAGCATTCATAAGAGAATGAAGACCTAAAGAAGTGAGCAGAACAGGAAGCTTTTACACATTCTAGACAAGGATTAAAAAATGTAAAGAATTGATGAGACAGGAGTTTGGGCTATGTGTAGAGTAAATAGTGAAGAAGTAACAGGTTTGTTTATATTGCCTTGTTAGCCCTAAAGTCCCTCTCTGGTGATAAAGGCTTTTTCTATTTTCCTGGTACAAGGTAGCTACTTTTCACATGGAAGATTTATCTCCTGCTTTGGGGGTGGGGGTAAGGAGGGTGGTACAAAAAAGAGTCCGTGTCCTTCATGTACCAGATGTTTCTTAAGTACCTTTAATACAAAATAATCAATATGCCAAGGTGAAACATTTTGGAGTGACATATTCTGTTACCCTTTACCAGTCTCACTTATAACTGTTGGCTATGTAAGAAAAAGTTGTCATGCTATCAACTGCACAAGGAGAGAACCAACCCTGAGCCCCAGTGAGCCAGCTCACTCAACAAAGATCAATAGTATGTTTAAGCTGGACCAGTAGGTGCAGAGATCTGTCATAAGCTTCAAATATTAAAGCAGGTGGGGAAAGATGATTAAAAATAAAACCAGGGATCCCTGGGTGGTGCAGCGGTTTAGTGCCTGCCTTTGCCCCAGAGCGTGATCCTGGAGACCCGGGATCGAATCCCACATTGGGCTCCTGGTGCATGGAGCCTGCTTCTCCCTCTGCCTTGTGTCTCTGCCTCTCTCTCTCTCTCTCTCTCTCCCTCTCATTGTGTGTGACTATCATAAATAAATAAAAAATTAAAAAAAAATAAAAAATAAAAAATAAAAATAAAAATAAAAATAAAACCAAACAAAAATAGCATTAAAGGGAATTCTTAAGATGAAACAGACAAAAACATACATTTTTAAAATGTGACATACTTACATATTTAAAAAGAGGATGGTCACTTTTTAAAGTTGTTACCCCCAAATAAGTAGCTTGAAAATATAAAAAGGATTGCCAAAATCAAATAAAAAGTATAAATGATAAAACATGAAAAAAAAAGATGGCATAAAGGGGAATCCAAGACAACATGCAAATAATATTTCAAAGGAAAAAAAAAAGAACAGATACTAGACAGGCAATGATTAAATAAATAATGGAAGGGAATCTGAGTTTTAGGAAGCCCTGTGTCTGGATATGAATGTACCTATCAGATTTTAAGGTGGATTAATGAAAAAAGTTAATATACCTTGTTACATAACAAATTTTGAATTTTACAGATAAAGCTAAAATCTTTAAGTTCCTAGAACATAAAAAATAATTATGCTATTATTAACAATAACAAAACATTACCTACACAGGTAAAAGGACTGGCTTCAATTTTCTCATTTATAACACTTGAAACTTAAGAGGATAATATAACATTTGTTGACTACTGAGAAAAAAGTTATGTATCCCCAAATCCTGTATTTACTGACAAAAGTCATCATCTCACAGCAGATTGTTAATGTGCTATCATTTAATAAATTCTATCTGAGGGAGATGATTGAGGAACTACTTAAGAATACATGAAACAGAAGGAACATGCTAAACTGTAAGAAAATTTTAATCATAATTAAGATTTAAAATTTTTAACTAGATCATCCAGGATTGGGGCATCTAAAGGCCCCAGAGTAAAGGCTGGTGGTGGGGAAGGTGGTGAGATAGGATAAGTAATATATATATATATATATTTTTTTTTCTATCTCCTCTTAATGAGATGGGTGACATAGACCATGTTGGTGGGAAATCAGTATGCTATCATGGGGAAATAATACTTTTTTTTAATTCATTAGTGCAGAAATAAATATATATAATTTTAAATACAGAGTCAGTTAACTGAATAAAAATTATAGTTATAATATCTAATATGTGGGGAAAACATAAAATTAACGGCAACTTGACAAAAGCATGTAAAAAATAAGGAAATGTAGGAAAGGATAGTTTAATCAATAAACATAACATGGAAGAAGCATGACAACTATACATATCATTGCCCTCTACATGAACAGAATTATGACTCCTATTAAAAGAGTTCAAATACACCTGTTTAAATTCGGGCCATAGAAACATACTTAAAATCGATAATGAAAAAAAAAATAAAATAAAATCGATGATGAGGAAAGGTTGAAAATAAAGATGTATTTATTACATACATTACATTATACATGTAATATATGTACATACATACATACATTATAGGTATCTGGAAAATTCCACAACAGTAGTGGCTTAATTACCATCATATACACACATGCTATAATATAAGGTTAAAGGTATGATAGTGAGAATACTGTGTTATGATGAAAAACATTTTACAAAGGAAAAACAGTAATAAACTTGCATAAAACTAATAGCTTAGTAGTGAAATTCACAAAGCAGAAGTCATTAGAAATGCAAGGAGAACTTCATGAAAAAATAGCTTTAAAAGGAAACTTCAATAGGCAGAGAAGGAAGATTCCCTGAGGAACTGGCAGCTGATGCTTAGAGTCCCAGAGGCTCCATTATGAACAGGGAGGAAGCAGTCAAGATTATCTGTCAGTTCAGATAATCAGTATGAAATCCTTGCATAAAATCACTTTAGTGATGATGGAAATAGAAAGCCAAGATACTGAGTACCCATTTGCAAATTGTGCCAGGAGCATATAGAGAGTGCCCTGGTAGGCACTGTAGGAAGCTGTGCTGTCTCCAAACAAAGATACTAAATCTTTCCACATATTATAGAAGCCTATATCCTTCCAAAAGGAAAGTATAAAGAGTGAGAGATTATGGCATATGCCTATCACAGTAAAATTTGAAAAGGAATTACTCTGAAATGCTATTTCCTTAGTAAAAAGTATAATTTTAAATTGCAAATTTGAGTTCTTAATTACTTCTATCTATACTTAGAGTATAACTGAGCACCTTATTAAACAAACTAGAAGATAAAAATCAACATATATGATGTCCTTTGGGGTGGTTTCTAAGCTCTAAATGAGTAAAGAGGAAAAATAATTTATATCACTAGTCACTAAATCATCTTGAGCATAGGCACTTAATAAAAAAGAGGTTCAGTCCTAGATAGTGACATAGAAGCAGCCAGAACTCACCTCTTACAATGGACACACCAAATCTGCAGACACATATGGAACAATTCTTTCAGGGTGGGGGGTATCTATTCAAGCAACTCTTATACATTGAGTATCCAAGGAAAAAGGCACACTGAAGTAGGTAGGAGAGGCTGAGACACAATCTTGACATAAGACCCAACACTGGTACAGAAAAACCCACATACAGGAAGGAACTGAAAACCTGGAGTTTCTCCCTGAAGGGTAAAGCATTTGAAACCCACTTGGCACCCCAACTTGTGGGACCTGTACCTGAAAGACAATTTTCAAAACATCTAGATTTGAAAGCCAACAAGACTTGCATGTATAAGATCCACAAAGTTATAGTGATCTGAAAAACACTTCTTAAGTGGCTCGCATACACAGACTTACCCACCACATGGCCCAAACCAGGGGCAGTCAACTGGAAAGCAACCAGAAGTGAAAGAGGCCTATTTGTTTATCTTAAAGCTTCAGTCTGAGTGGCAGGCATCTAAATTAATACACATCTAGAGGCCTACTGATATACTCTCCAGAAATAGAGGCCAATGGGCACCATTTTGGCACTTTCCTCTGCCTCATTCCTGGTAACAAGTATCTCTCAGAAAGGAGCTTGTACCATTATCTGGTGCCCTGATTTTTGCAGCTGCTACCCAGGGACATCTTCAGATTACCTGGTTCTGTGTACAATGGGGCTTACATTTATGAATGCCACAAACTATAATGAATGGAGAAAAACTTCTTAACCACCTAACTACCCCTGGGGCACAACACCTTTTTTGTGGCTGCCACCCAGGGGAACTCATTGATCATAAGGATGTTGTGACCAATAGGGCTTAACTTGTAGTTCTACAAAACTGTATATATCTACATACTTTAAAAGCTGCTACCTAAGAGTCTGGTTTTCAATCAACCTGAATATGGGTGCAGAATGAGTTCCTCCTTTCTGGGACACTGACAAGTCTTGGCAAACCCCCAACTACAGAGACATTAAAAATAAAGTCGATGGCTTGGATAATCACAAAAGTTTGAGAGACCCAAAAAGGTTGAGAGACACTCACCCAGGAATAAACAATAAATTCATCTCCTACATACTCCTTGAATGCTATGACTGATGCTGTTTTATTTAATGCATTGAAAGCAACACAGAGAGTCAAGGAAAAAGAGACAGAGGGATAACTTCCAAAGAAAAGTAAATAAAACCTCAGAAAAAGACCTTACTGAAATGAGGACAAGTGAGACTTTCAACAAATAGAAAATATAAGGAGTACGAAATAGAAGTCACAGAGCTGAAGAACACAAACAGTGAACTGAAGTACTCAGTAGAGGAGTTCAACAGCAGATTCAAGCAAAAGAAATGACCAGTGAACTTGAAGACAAAGCAGTGGAATTCACTCAAACAAAACAGCAAAAGAAAAAAAAAAGAAGAATGAAAAAGAGTAAAGCTAGCTTAAGGGAATTACAGGACAACATCAAACAAACCAACATTCACATTATAGGGGTCCCAGGTGAAAGGAGTGAGAAAAAAGTGGCAGAAAATTTATTTAAAGAAATTATGGCTAGAAACTTCCCTTGCTTGTAGAAGGATGTACAGATCCAGGAATTCCAGAGATTTCCAAAAAAAAAAAAATATATGAACCCAGGAACCCACACCAAGACACATTATAATTAAAGTGTCAAAAGTTAAAGAGAATTTTTTAAAGCATCAGGAGAAAAATAACTTTTTATGTATAAGGAAAAGGTTCCATGAAGGGAACATGGAAAATAAAGGATCAAATTTATATTTTGATCCTATCACAGGATCAACTAGAGAGGCTCCTGACATACTTCATTTTAAAACAATCCTCACCATCCACTAATTAGTATGTACATATTGTGTACAATAATTGCTATTATTTATCAAATAATTGCCCTTAGTAGTTGTTCATAGTCTTAAGTGCTGCATTACAAATTGAGATTCATCACTTAACAAGACAGGATTTTGTTCAATCAGAAAATAAAAATGAAACCAAAAAATTGAAATAGAGTGAAATACAAATACAGATATTGGATTATATGAGATTCTGAGCCAACATGTGGCAGAAATGAGATATATTGAAAATTACTGGGTCTAACAGGGTCCTGAAAGACTTTCCAGAGGCAGTCACCTTTAAGCAGAGTCTAAGTAGGAGTAAGAAGAATATAGCCATCAAAGGGATTCAAAGTCCAGAAAGAGCCTAGTACTTTCAGAGGGGGAATAATTTCTGTTTGAAATTATTCAAACAAATATTATAAAGGGAAGAATGACCAAAAATGCAGCTAAATAGATAAAATGAAATAAAAAGCCATAGGAATGTTTTCATAGTAGAATAACACTGTCTTGATCGCTTTTGGGTACTGTAACAAATGTAAGAGACAAAGTAGCTTAATCAGTAATTTATTTCTGATAGTTCTGGAAGCTAAAAAATACAAGATTAAGGGGCCAGCATATTTCATTCCTGGCGAGAACCTCTTCCTAGTTTGCAGATAAACTCACACAGTGCAAAGAGCTCTCTGTTCTCTTCATTTCCTTATGAGGACACAGTATTTAAGGTTCTCTAGAGAAACAGAATAGAATGAATACAGCAAGAGCTCTATAATAATGTAATGTATTGATTTACACAATTATACTGGCTAAGAAGTCTTACTATCTGCCATCTGCAAAGTAGAAACCCAGGAGAGCTGCCTAGTGTAATTCAGCTTGAATTTGAAGTCCTGAGAACTAGGAGTGCCAAGGTCTGGGAAAGAACAATTGTCTCAGCTTAAGCAACTAGGAAGAAAGTACTGATTTTTTTTTCTCTTTGTGTTTTATTTAGACTTTGAATGGATTGGAGGATGTTCACCCACATTGCAAAAGGCAAACCAGTTTACTGAATCCACTGATTCAAGTGGTAATTTTATAGAGAAACATAGCCGTAGACACACCCAAAGTAATGTTTAGCCGAATATCTGGGCCCCCAAGATCTATCTGATCAAGTTTACACATAGGGATGCTTGGGTGGCTCAGCGGTTGAGAGTCTGCCTCCGGCTCAGGGCATGATCGCCAAATCCAGATCAAGTCCCACATTGGGCTCCCTGTGGGGAGCCTGCTTCTCCCTCTGCCTATGTCTCTGCCTCTCTTTCTGTGTCTCTCATAAATAAATAAATAAATCTTTAAAAAAAAGTTTACACAAAAAATTAACCATCACAAATACATCCCTTTTCAACTTGGTACCCAAAAGCCCTTAAAACCATACTTAATTTCCAAATAAAAACAGTAACAAGGCCTAACATGATATAGTTATTCTGCGTACAACCAAAAATGTGCAAACCCCTTTTCTGAGAGAGGAGATAATGTCCATGAGTGATACTGATTCTTTTTCTTGATATCTTGTACCTTAAGCAGTAGGTTATATGATCAACAGGTCTTATGTTACACAAAAGAATGAGAGAAAAGAAAACATTATTTTTTTATAAATTTATTTTTTATTGGTGTTCAGTTTGCCAACATATAGAATAACTCCCAGTGCATCCCATCAAGTGCCCCTCTCAGTGCCTGTCACCCCCACCCCCCGCCCACCTCCCTTTCCACCACCCCTAGTTCGTTTCCCAGAGTCTCTCATGTTCTGTCTCCATTTCTGATATTTCCCACTCATTTTTTCTCCTTTCCCCTTTATTCCCTTTCAGTATTTTTTATAATCCCCAAATGAATGAGACCATATAATGTTTATCCTTCTCCGATTGACTTATTTCACTCAGCATAATACCCTCCAGTTCCATCCATGTCGAAGCAAATTGAGGATATTTGTCGTTTCTAATGGCTGAGTAATATTCCATTGTATACATAAACCACATCTTAAAAAAAAACATCATTATCTTTTTGCTGTCTATTTGAATACCTCAGATATATTAAGGATTCTGTTCTAGACCACCAATGTAAAATGAATATGACAATAGAGCAAGTTGAATACATTTTTTGATTTTCTAATGCTATGAAAGCTATGTTTACACTATACTGTAGTTGAGAAGAAAGGAAAATAAATGAATTGTTTAGAACTACAAAACCACCAGAAAACCAGTAACCAAATGGCAATATCAGTATCAATAATTACTTTAAAGGTAAATTGTCTAAATGTTCCTTTTAAAAGACATGGGGAAACTGACTGGATAAAAAACAAGATCCAACTGTAGACTGTCTATCAGAGATTCACTTCAGACTTAAAGACACATGTAGATTGAAAGTGAAAAGATAGAAAAAACATTTACAATGTAAATGGAAGGGGAAAAAGCCAGTATGGCAACACTTCTTTCAGATAAAATAGACCATAAATCAAACACCATAGCAAGAGACAAAGAATGCCACTACATAGTGGTAAGAGGAATGATCTACCAAAATAGATGCAACAATTTTAATTGTCTATGCACAAAACATGGGAGCACCTAAATACATAAAGCAATTACTAACAGAGAGAAATTAACAGTAATGCTATAGGAGGGGACTTTAAATTCCCAAATACATAAATAGATCATCCAGCTAGAATATCAACTAGAAAACAACGGCTTCGAATGACACATTAGACTAGGTGGACTTAACAGGTAGATTTAGAACATTTCATCCTAAGGCGGCAGGACACACATTTTTTTCAAGTACACATGGAACGTTCTCCAGGATAGATTACGTGTTAGACCACAAAGTAAGTCACAATGCATTCAAAAAGACTAAAATCCTATCCAGCATTTTTCCAACCATAAAAGAATCAAACTAGAAATCAATTACAAAACAAAAACAAAAAATCTGAAAAGAATGCATAACACGCAGGCTAAACATGCTACTAAATGAGTAGGACAACCAGGATATCAGAGGAAATTAAAAAATATGGAGACAAATGAAAATGAGAGCACAGTATTCCAACATCTTTGAGATATAGCAGAAGAAGTTCTAGGAAAGGTTTTTATAGCAATAGAGACATATCACAAGAAACAAAAGGAATCTTAAATAACAATCTAACCTTAATATCTGAAGGAGATAGAGCAATAAAGAACGATGCTAGTAGAAAGAAGTAAATAATCAACATTAGATCAGAAACAAATGAAATAGAGGCTCCCCCCCCAAAAAAAAAAATAGAAAAGATCAATGAAACCAGGAGCTCGTTCTTTAGAAAGATAAAACTGATAAGTCTTTAGACAGATTCATCAAATACAAATGAAAAGATTCAAATACATAAAGTTAGAAATGGAATAAAAGGGCAGCCTGGGTGGCTCAGTGGTTTAGCGCTGCCTTCAACTTGGGGTGTGATCCTGGAGTCCTGGGATCGGGTTTCACCTCTGGCTCCCTGCATGGAGCCTGCTTCTCCCTCTGTCTCTGCCTCTGTCTCTCTCTCTTTCTCTCTCTCTCACTCTCTCGGTCTTTCTCATGAATGAATAAATAAAATCTTAAAAAAAATGAAATAGAGGAAAAATAATAATTTTTTAAAATTATTTATTATAGTCAGAGAGAGAGAGAGAGAGAGGCAGAGACACAGGCAGAGGGAGAAGCAGGCTCCATGCACCGGGAGCCTGATATGGGGTTCGATCCCAGGTCTCCAGGATCGTGCCTTGGGCCAAAGGCAGGCGCCAAACTGCTGCGCCACCAGGGATCCCAAAAATAATAATTGACACCAGAGAAATATAAAGATTAAAAGAGAATATTATGAAAAATTATATATCAACAACCTGGAAAATATAGAGATAATGGATAAATATTCCTAGAAACATTCAATATTCCAATACAGGGGCAGCCCTCGTGGCCCAGCGGTTTAGCGCCACCTTTGGCCCAGGGCGTGATCCTGGGGACCTGGGAATCGAGTCCCACGACGGGCTCCCTGCATGGAGCCTGCTTCTCCCTCTGCCTGTGTCTCTGCCCCTCTCTCTCTCTCTGTGTCTCATGAATAAATAAATAAAATCTTTTTTAAAAAAAACTATTCCAATACTTAATCAGGAAAAATAGAAAATTTGAAGACTAATTATAAAGCAATGAAATTTTATCAGTAATCAAAACCTTCCCAACAAACAAAAGTCCAGAATCAAATGGCTTCACAGGTCAATTCTACCATTTATAAATATTTATAAATTTAATATCTATTATTCTCAAACTATTCCAAAAAATAGAAGGAAAGCTTCCAATTTCATTCTATATGGCAACTATTTATATTTATAAATTTAATATCTATTATTCTCAAACTATTCCAAAAAATAGAAGGAAAGCTTCCAGTTTCATTCTATATGGCAAATATATTATAAATTTATAAATTTAAATATATATATTTATAAATATTTTTAATTTATATTTATAATTTAATATCTATTATTCTCAAACTATTCCAAAAAATAGAAGGAAAGCTTCCAATTTCCTTCTATATGGCAACTATTACCCTGACACTAAAACTAGACAAATAAACTATTAAAAAAGAAGAAAAACACTGGTTAATGTCTCTAATGAACATGGATGCAAAACCTCAACCAAATATTAGCAAATTTAATTCAACAGTTCATTAAAAAATATCATTCACCATAATCAAGTGTGATTTATTTATAATATTTATAGATTTAATATCTATTATTTTCAAACTATTCCAAAAAATAGAAGGAAAGCTTCCAATTTCATCCTATACGGCAACTATTACCCTGACACTAAAACTAGACAAATAAACTATTAAAAAAGAAGAAAAACACTGGTCAATATCTCTAATGAACATGGATGCAAAACCTCAACCAAATATTAGCAAATTTAATTCAACAGTTCATTAAAAAAATCATTCACCATAATCAAGTGCGATTTATTCCAGGGATGCAAGCGTGTTTTAATGTTCACAAATTCATGTGATAAGAGGATAAAAACAATATAATTACCTCAACAGCTACAGAGAAAATATATTACAAAGTGTAAAATCTATTTATGGTAAAATCTCTCAGCAAAGTGGGCTTTGGAGAAACATGTCTTAAATTTTTTTTTTTTTTTTTTTTTTTTTTTTTTTTTTTTTATGATAGTCACACAGAGAGAGAGAGAGAGGCAGAGACATAGGCAGAGGGAGAAGCAGGCTCCATGCACCGGGAGCCCGAGGTGGGATTCGATCCTGGGTCTCCAGGATCAGGCCCCGGGCCAAAGGCAGGCGCCAAACCGCTGCGCCACCCAGGGATCCCAGGAGAAACATGTCTTAATATAATATAGGCCATATATGAAAACACACATCATAATCAATGGTGGAAAAAAAACAAGACTTTTCCTATAAGGTCATCAACAGAAAAAGGCTGTCTAGTCTGATAATTTCTATTCAATATAGTAGTGAAAGTCCTAGCCACAGCAATCCAAAAAGAAATAAAAGGCATCCAAACGGTAAGGAAAAAGTAAAACCTTCATTTTCACACATGATACAATGGTATATACAGAAAACCCTAAATATTCTTCCAAAAAAAATAGAAACTATTAGCACTGATAAATGAATTCAGTAAAATCACAGGATACAAAATTAATATACAGAAATGTGTTGCATTTCCATACACTATTCATGAAGTAGCAGAAAGAGAAGTTAATGATTCTATTTACAGTTGCATCAAGAGGTATGAAATGTCTAGGAATAAAAATAAAGGAAATAAAAAGACCTGTACCTGACAACTATAAAACATTGACAAATGAAACTGGACACATCACAAAAAAAAAAAAAAATACTTCATGCTTGTGGACTAGAAAAACTAATACTGTTAAAATGTCCGTAAATACCCAAAACAATCTACATTAAGTTTACAGATTTTTTTTTTAAAGATTCTATTTATTCATTCATGAGAGACACACAGAGAGAGGCGGAGCCATAGGCAGAGGAAGAAGCAGGCTCCCTGTAGGGAGCCTGATGTGGAACTCGATCCCGGGTCTCCAGCATCACACCCGGGGCTGAAGGCGGCGCTACACCGCTGAGCCACCTGGGCTGCCCACTATTCTAGATTTCAAGGTATAGGACAAAGCTGCAATAACCCAAATAGTTTAGTACTGGCACAAAGATCAATAGAATAGAATAGAGAGACCAGAAACAAATGCCATGATAATATGGTCAATTAATTTATGACCAAAGAGGCAAGAATACACAATAGGGAAAAGGCATTTTCTTCAAAAAACCGTGCTGGGAAAACTGGATGGCTACATATTAAAAAAAAAAAAAAAAGGAAAATGAACACAAAAAGGAAAAATCATACACAAAAGTAAACTCAAATGGATTGAAGGCCTAAACGTGGGACATAAAATTGTAGAAGTCCCAGAAGAAAACAGCAATTTCTTTGACATTGACTGTAGAAACATTTTTCTAGATAAGTCTCCTTGGACAAGGGGGAAGAAAAAGGAAAAGAAAAGAAAAGGAAAAAAAAAAAACTACTGGGACTACACCAAAATAAAAAGCATATGCTCAGCAAAGAAAGCCATCAACAAAACAAAAAGGCAACCTACCAAATAGGAGAAAAAATGATGGATCTGATGAGGGGTTAATATCTAAAATATAGGGATCCCTGGGTGGCGCAGCGGTTTGGCGCCTGCCTTTGGCCCAGGGCGCGATCCTGGAGACCCGGGATCGAATCCCACGTCAGGCTCCCGGTGCATGGAGCCTGCTTCTCCCTCTGCCTGTGTCTCTGCCTCTCTCTCTCTCTCTCACTGTGTGCCTATAAAAAATAAAAAATTAAAAAATTAAAAAAAAATATCTAAAATATAGAAAAAAAAAAAAAAAAAAACTTGGGATCCCTGGGTGGCGCAGCGGTTTGGCGCCTGCCTTTGGCCCAGGGCGCGATCCTGGAGACCCGGGATCGAATCCCACGTCGGGCTCCCGGTGCATGGAGCCTGCTTCTCCCTCGGCCTGTGTCTCTGCCTCTCTCTCTCTCTCTCTCTCTCTGTGACTATCATGAATAAATAAATAAAATCTAAAAAAAAAAAAAAAAGAAAAAAAAAAAAACTTCTACAACTTGACAACAAAAACACAATGCAATTAAAATGGGTAGAGAACCTGAACAATTTTCCAAAAAGGAGCACAGATGGCCAACAGACACATAAAAAGATGCTATCACTAAACATCAGAGAAATGCAAATGAAAACTACTCTGAGGTAACACCTTACACTTATCAGAATGGCTAAACTCAAAAAGACAAATTTTGGTGATGTGAAGAAAAACTTTACACACTTTTGGTGGGAACTTAACTTTTGATGGGAAGGTAGATTAGTGCAGCCGCAGTGGAAAACAGTATGGAGGTTCCTCAAAATTATTTTAAAAAGAAAGAACATAAAACAATTCCATTACTGGATATTTATCCAAAGAAAACAAGAAACGCCAATTTGAAAAGACATATGTACCCCTACACTTATTGGAATCTTATTTACAATAATCAGAATACAGAAGCAACCCAAGTGTCCACTGATAGATGAACAAACAGGAGCGGGGTGTGTGTGTGTGTGTGTGTGTGTGCGCGCGTGTGTATAACAAAATATTACTCAGTCCTAAAAAAGGAATGAGATTTTGCCATTTGCAAAATATGGATGGGCCTACAGGGTATAATCCTAAGTGAAGTCAGTCAGAGAAAGACAAATACCATATGGTTTCACTTATATGTTACATCTAAAAACCAAAACAGATTAACAAATAAGCAAAACCAGATTCATAAATACAGAGTATAAACTGGTGGTTGCCAGAGATGATGTGGATGAGGGATAAAATAAAGGGTAATAAGAAGTATAAACTTTCAGTTATAAATAAGTCACAGATATGAGTAGTTCAACATAGGGAGTTTATCAGTAAAAGATGGGAAATAGAGTTTCTGTGAGCACTGAGCAATGCATAGAATTGTTTTTCTATATTATACATCTGAAACTAACATTGCAAGATTGTATAACATTGTGTTGTACATCTCGAATTAAAATAACCATTATGCTAATTATCCATTCATTAGAAAAACTATGGGGAGCATATATTATAAAAAATATACATTTTTCTTTTTAAAGTTGTTTTAAATAACAGAATATGTACCTTTTGATATTTCACAATGTATACTTTTATTACAGCACATTCTGATAAATAAAAGCAACAAGATATTTGATAAACTAAATCTTATGAATTTAATTTCATGTAAAATTAGATATATAAAAATCAGGTATATGCTATTTTGGGTAATATAAAAATGCTATGCTTCATCTCTGGTGTAAAATATTCATTTCAGTACTAAACATAATATATCTTTTCTATTTTTTTATATTTTCTTTTTATATCAAAATGTGGGGTTTTTTGCTGGCCTGCTAGGGGAGGTATGGGAGGTTTTTTGTTTTAAGTAAACTCTATGTAGCATGGACCCTAACACCAGCCAAACCCCCGACCCTGAGATCAAGACCCCAGCTGATATTGATAGTCTGATGCTTAAATGAATAAGCCACCCAGGCACCCCAACAAAACATGGGGATTTTGGAAATATTTATTTTTACATAGAGAGAGCACACATGCATGTGCATGCAAGAGCATCCAGTGAAGACAGGCAGAGGAACAGGAATAAAGAAACTTTAAGAGACTCCACTGTGAGCCAAGCACAGAGCCTGAGGCAGGGCTCCATCCACCCTGAGACCAGGTGTTGAAACCAACACTTGGGGCTTAAGTGACTAGGCCACTCAGGCACCCTACAAGAAAATGGGTTCTTAATCAAAAAATATCCACAGACTAATTCACCATGTAAAAAGTAATTCTACAAAAAAACCAAGATAACATTTTCAAATCTGCTTTCTTTTTTTCCTCCTCATGTATAGAGCTGCAAAGTCTCTTGATGTTGGTCAGGTACTATTTCACCCCTCAAATTTTATTGACCTTAAAATATGACAGTTAACCACTATTACACCCATAAAATATTCACAAAGCAGAGCATGTTGAGCTTTAGATGCAACTAAATGACATAAAAATAGGACACGACTGCCATTCTACGCGTTGAGTGTCAGGTGTTCACTTTTCCTGTCTGGTGACTGTACACTGGTTCAAAGGCAAAGAGGCAAGAGGTAGTTACTTTGCAAGACATTGAAAACTATGATTTAGACGCACGTTATTATTATTATCACAGTGTCATATACCACTCCACCTTTCTCCAAGGTGGTCTCATAATTCTAGAAAGACAGTTGGGTTCGATATGAAGACTGACAACACATATTTACGCTGTGGAGATATCCTGCTCATACTACGCATGTTCTGTGGTACTGAACACATCTACTCCTAAAATCTTATCACTATCATCCTGGTTTTTCAGTATGGGGAAGCTAACAATCCTGCATTCAACTGTTATTTTTTTCTCAATACTGTTATTATCAGAGACAAACTGGGCAGCAGCTGATGACTTGCAGGCACCTTACATGAAGGTTTTTCCTCGTAACATGGAAAATATTTTAAGTCTATAATTCCATTGGGAGAATAAGTTAATAAAACTTCTGTGTTTTCATCCTTTGAAATACAGGAAATTTTTTGTTTTCCTGGAGGCAGTAATCCAATTATTTTTCAACTTCAAAAATTATAGCTGTTTCCCTTGGAAGAGCCAAAACCAGAATCATTAACACCATTGCATGCTTGGAGAAAACACAAAACATATAGGCAACATAAAATGGATCTTTCTGTTCCAAAAGTGCTTTATCAGTACAGATTGTGATTCTTGTGTTCTTCTAAATCATATGAGTTTTGAAATTATTATTCTGAGCTTTAACATTATGACATTATATTAAATAATATGGGGTGACTGAACATTTTAAGAACTTTCCAAGCCATAGTTTTATAAACCAATGTATATAAGTGGAAAACCTATAGCAGAGTCAGGGCTATTATCACATTTAAAATTTTTCAATTTTTTCTAAAATTCAGTTTTAAAATTTTACCTTTTATCACATAGTACAACTACTGAGAAATGACTATATATCTATGATTATGATAATTGGCAATAATTTTGAATCCAAAACAATATATTCCAAAATGTTATTTTTAGTATGAAATTATTTGATGAAGAATATTACTAGTGCTATTCTCCACTCACATATATCAACCTTGAAATCTCTAACTTCCTTACTTGCCCTTAAAGTATCAAATTGGAGTGATGTCCTACTAATGACAAAAGAAAAAATTTATTTAAAGGCCTTAAAATATTTGTAGATACAGAGTACTTTAAAAATACATAAACATTATAAAATCACTTTCAAAGAAGTATAAATGTAGTTTGATGCCTATTTCCCTCTTCATATTTTTAAGGTTTTATTCAATTTATTTAAAAAAAAATTTGTTCATTTATTTCTCCCACCTGCCACTAGCCCCCACCTCTTATAGCCATCAGTTTTTATGAGCTCACAATTTTTTTTTTTTTTTAGTTTTCTCATATAAGAGAAATCACAATCACATAACTCATCTTTCCTTGACTTTTTCACTTAGCATAATGCCCTTGGGTCTGTCCTTGTTGTTGCAAATAGCAAGATTTCATTCCTTTGTATGGCTGAGTAATACGCCATGGTCTTTGTGTGTGTATACACCTCAGTTTCTGTATCTATCCATCGATGACACTTAGGGTACTCCCATATCACGGCTATTCTAAATAATGTTGCAATAAATCTGGGGAGTACATATATCTTTTTAAATTAGTTTTTCACTTTATTTGGATAAATACCTTGAAGAGGAAACACAGGATCACATGGTAGTTCTATTTTTAATTTTTGGAGGTATCTATATACTACATTCCACAGTCTTTGCAACAAATTCAATTTCTCCCTGCAGTGCATAAGTGTTCCCTTTTCTCTAATCCTCTCCAAAGACATTTGTCTTTTTGATGATAGCCAGTCTAAAAGGCATGAGGTGACATCTAACTGGGATTTTGATTTGCAATTCCCTGAAGAGTAGTGATGTTAAGCATCTTTTCATATATCTGAAGGTCATCTGTATATCTTCTTTGGAAAAATGTCTACTCATTTCTTCTATCCATTTTTCACAATGTATTTTTTTTTTTGCTGTTGAAATGTATGAGGTCTGTATATACTTTGAATATTAGTCCCTTGTCAGATACAGTTTACAATTATTTTCTTCCATTTAGTAGGTTGTCTTTCATTTTGTTGGTTTCCTTTGCTGTGTGGAAACTTTTTAGTGTAATGTAGTCCCACTTGTTTATTTTTGCTTTTGTTGCTTTGGCTTCGGGTATCCTATTAAAAAAAAAAATTATTGCCAACACCTATGTCAAGGAGCTTACTGCTTTAGGTTTTCTTCTAGGAGTTAATGGCTTCAGGTTGTACCTTCAAGGTTTTAATCCATTTCAGATTGTTTGTGTATGACATAAAGATTTTCTATTTATTTAAGAGAGAGGAGGGGAAGGGCAGAGGAAGAGGGAGAGGGAGAAGAGAATCTCAAGTAGGCACCGTGTCCAGCACAGAATCCAGCATGGGCCTCAATCTCCCAAACCTGAGATCATGACCTCGAGCTGAAATCAAGTCAGTCATTTAACCAAGTGAGCCACCCAGGCACTTGTCTTCAATTTTTTTCATTACTACATTGTAATTTTCAAATACAAGTCTTTCACTTTCTTCATTACATTTTTCCTAGTTATTTCTTTTTGATGCAATTGTAAGCTGGATTTTCTTAATTTATCTGTTAGTTGATTTGTGTAAAAAAAAACAACAGATTTTGGCTTATTTTGTATTCTACGATTTTATTGAACTTGTTAATTCTAACAGTTTTTTGATAGAGTCTTTAGGGTTTTAATATGTTATATTCTACTATGGAGAGTTTCACTTTCTCCTTTATTATTTGGACAGTCATATTTCTTTTTCTTGCCTGATTACCCTGGGTAGTGCTTCCAATACTATGTTGAATAAAAGTGATGAGAATAAGCATCTTGGTTTTTATTTCTTGATCTTAGAGGAAAAACTTTCAGTGTTTAACCATTAAATATGTTAGTTGTGGGCTAACATATGTCCCTTATTATGTTATGTTCCTTCTATACATGCTTTGTTGAAAGTTTTTATGATAAATGAATGTTGAATTTTGTCAAATGGTTTTGTTGCATCTACTGAAATAATCCTGTCATTTTTATCCTTCATTCTGTTAATGTGGTATATCATATTTGCTGATTTGAAGATGTTGAGCCATCCTTGCATTCCTAGAATAAACCACTTAATCATGGTGTATGGTTCTTTTAATCAATTGCTGGATTTGATTTACTAATGTTTTTCGAGGATTTTAGTATCTATATTCATCAAGGATATTTACATGTTTATTTTTTTTGTGGAATCCTTGTCTGATTTGGGCATCAGGGTATTGCTGATGTCTAAAAATGTGTTTGGAAGTGTTCCACCCTTTTCTATATTTTGGAAGTATTTGAGGAGTATTGATTAATTTATTCTCTGAGCATTTGGTAGAATTCATCAGTGAAGTCATCAGATCCTAGATCTGTGTTGGGAGGTCTTTGATTACTGTTTAAATCTCCTTTCTAGTTATCAGTCTGTTCAGATTTTCTGTTTTTATCATGATTTAGTCTTGGTAGTTTGTGTTTCTAGGAATTTACTTCTTCCAGGTTATCCAATTTATTGACGCATGATTGTTCATAATAGTCTCTTATGATCCTTTGTATGTTTGTGGATATCAGTTGTAACATCACTTTCATTTCTAATTTTGAATTCTCTTTTTTGAGGGGAGAGGAGAAGAGTCCAGCTAAAGGTTTGTTAATTTTGTTTACCCTTTCAAAGAACCATTAGTTTCACTGATCTTTTTTCTGTTGTCTTTTTGTCTCTATTTCTGCTCTAATCTTTATTCTTTCCTTTCATCTATTAACTTAGGAATTCAGGCAGCCCTGGTGGCTCAGCGGTTTAGCACTGCCTTCAGCCCAGGGAATGATCCTGGAGTCTCGGGATTGAGTGCCACATCGAGCTCCCTGCATGGAGCCTGCCTCCCTGCCTGTGTCTCTGCCTCTCTCTCTCTCTCTCTCTCTCTCATTAATAAATAAAAATATTTTTAAAAGTTAGGAATTCATTTTTTCTTCTCTGACTAGTTCCTTAAGGTGCAATGATAGATTATTTGGGATTTTTCCTCCGTTTTGAAGGTATTTATGGCTATGAGCTTCCTTGTTGGAACTTAGTCATTTCCTGTCTGATTAATTTGTTATGTGTTCTCCATTTTTGTTTCCCTGAAGTGATTTTTTTTTCTATTTCTTCATCGACCCATTCCCTTGTTCCGTAGCAAGTTTTTTAATATCCTAATATTTGTGAATTTTCCAGGTTGTTTTCTATAACTAATTTCTAGTTTCATATCTTGTGGTTGAAAAAGATGCTTGATAGGATGCAATCCTTTTAAATTTACTAAGACTTGTTTTGTCCCCTAATGCATAATCTTGGAAAACGTTTGATGTGCACTTGAGTATGTGTGTTCTATTGCTTTTGGATAGAAAAATTATATGAATATATGTTAAATCCACCTGGTCTAACATGTCATGTAAAGAAGTGTTTCCATATCAATTTTCTGCCTGAATAGTCTATTCATTGGTGTAAGTGGGATATTAAAGTCTCACACTCTTATTATATTTCTTAGATTTGTTAATATTTCCTTTATATATTTAGGTGCTCCTTTTTTGGGTATGTATTTACAAATGTTTTGTCTTTTATTGGGTTGACTCTATGTGCCTCTTGTAGGCAGCATATAGTTTGGCTTTGTCCCTTCAACAATTGTCTTTTGATTGGAGAAATCAGTCCATTCATGTTTAAAGTAATTGTTAATAGGTATATGCTTATTACCTTTTGTTATTGTTTTTTAGCTTTTTTAAAAATAGTTTATCTCTATTACTTTCTTATTCTCTTTCTCTCTTTGTGATTTGATGACTTCCTTAGTAGTACACTTACTTTACCTTTTTACTATGGGTTTTTGCTTTGAGGCTACTATGAGGCTTACAAAAAACTACTTGTAACTGTAATAATCTATTTTAAGTAGATGAGTTCATTTCAACTCCATTCTAATGTTCAACGTTTTTTTTCTATTTGTCATACAAGTAGGAACCTGACTGATGCCCATTTTTTTCTTCATATTTTTAACACACACACTCACAAATGCTGTTTTCCCATCATACTTAAAATAAGGCAATTAAAAACACTTCAAATAATTGTGGTGTCCTTTATTACTTTGTTCTTAGTGACACTGACAACAGCTGCTCTATAAACTGGATAAATATTTTGGACTTCAGACAAGAGGCTAGAAAAACATATCCCTTGTGGTACTTTATTTCTTGACTGCCTTACTGACTATATACTATCTTGGAGACACTGCCTTAATAACTGATATTCCTGTGAGGAGTCTGTTCTTGAACAGCATCTGAAATGCAAATACAACTGAAACTCAGAGACTTACACATCAACTTTTGTGGATCTCAAAGCCCAGTAGAATATTAGATAGTTAATGAAATCTGTATTTTATGGATCTTT